>NW_024425897.1:21256978-21400693 GCF_017311325.1 Ursus maritimus
CTAGGTCCTAAACAGTCTACTTTCCTTCTCTATACAGTTACCTGTTCCGGACATTTCACATAAATGGAATCCTATGATATGAGACCTTTTGTGTCTGGCTTCTTTCACTTAACGTAATATTTTCAAAGTTCATCCATGTTGGAGCATCTATCATTGCTTTTTTTAAGATTTATTTGAGAGAGAGTGAGTGTGTATGAGCAGGGGGAGGGGCAGGGGGAGAGGGAGAGAACCTCAAGCAGACTACCTGCTGAGCAGGGAGCCCAATGGTGGGGCTTGATTCCACAACTCTGAGATCAGGACCTGAGTTGAAACCAAGAGTTGGTCACCTGACCAACTGCATCACCCAGGGGCCCCAGTACTTCATTGATTTTTGATAATACTCCATTTTATGAATAGACCACATTTTATTTATCCATCAGTTGATGTCTCTTTGAGTTATTCCCACTTTTTGACTATTATGAATAATGCCGCTGTGAACATTAGCGTAGTTTTTGTTGTGGACATATATGTTCATTTCTCTTGGGCGTATATACATAAGAGTAGAATTTCTGGGTCCTCTGGTAACTCTGTCTTTATCCTTTTGAGGAAAACTTCCAGACTGTTTGCCAAAGGAACTACAGTATTGTGTATTTCCACCACTAGCATATAAGGATTTCTGTTTCTCCACATTCATCCTCGCCAACATGGGTTATTGT
The DNA here is from genome assembly GCF_017311325.1 of Ursus maritimus. NCBI lineage: Eukaryota > Metazoa > Chordata > Mammalia > Carnivora > Ursidae > Ursus > Ursus maritimus. The sequence goes on from NW_024425897.1 coordinate 21,257,674, forward strand.
CTTTTTTATTAGAGTCATCCTTGTGGTATCTCATTGTGGTTTTGATTTGCATTTCTCTATTGGCTAATGATGTTGAGCATCTTTTTCTGTCTTCATTGGCCATTTGTAAATCTTTTAGAGAAAGGTCTGTTCAGATCCTTTGCCCATTTTAAAATCTGAGTTGTCTTACTGAGTTCTTTATGTATGCTGTGTACAAGTCTCATATGAGATTCATGGTTTGCAATTTTTTTCTACCATTCAGTTGGTTGTCTCTTTACTTTCTGGATGTTGACCCTTAAAGGACAAAATTTTTTTATTTTATTGAAGTCACTTTTATCTCTTTTTTTCTTTTGTTGCTTGTGCTTTTGGTGTCATATCTCAGAAACCATTGCTTAATCCATAGTCATAAAGATTTAGTCTTATTTTCTTCTAAGAGTTTCATTTAGAGCTGTGATATTTTGAGTAATTGTTTTATATAGTGTGAGGTAGGCTTCCAGATTTATTCTTTTGTTTGTTGCTCTTACTTGTCCCAGCACCTTCTCTTTAAAAGATGCTGAATTGGGGGTGCCTGGGTGGCTCAGTTGGTGGTTGTCAGGTTCTTGGTTTCGGTTCGGGTGGTGATCTCAGGGCCATAGGATCAAGCCCTGTGTCGGGCTCCTCACTCAGCGTGGAGTCTGCTTGGGATTCTCTCTCTGCCTTTTCCCAACCTGCTTGTGCTTGCTTGCTCTCTCTCTCTCTAAAATAAATAAATAAAATCTTTAAAAAAAAGATACTGAATTGAATAATCTTTGCACTCATGTGGAAATTCCATTACTGGACTCTAAATTTTCCTCCATACATCTGTATGTCTCTTCTTACGTCAGTAACACACTGTCTCAATTAGAATTAGTCTTTTTGTTTTGTTTTGCTTTGTTTTTTAAGGTGGGGAGAGAAGGAGCAGAGTCTGTAGAGGGGGAGAGAGTCTTAAAGCAGGTTCCATGCATAGTGCAGAGCCCAGCACAGGGCTCAATCTTAAAACCCTGAAATCATGACCTGAGCTGAAATTAAGAGTCAAGTGCTTAACCGACTGAGCCACCCAGGCGCCAATAGAGTTAGTGTATTTTTAACAAGCTTATAACTTAATTTGGTAGAAAACATTTTGGTTCTCATATTATCAGTTCACAACTTTCTATAAAACTTCTTTAACACTTGACTCTTAAAGTCCGGGTAGTTGTAGGATTAGAACTCTACCTCTTCAGGCATTCTAATCTTATTGGGAGCCTGAATAATTGATTGTATTATTAAGTCTCTTACAAGTAACTTTCTGGTCCATAAATGAGTACTGGAAAACAAGGAAATGGTATTAAAAAATGTTTGAGGGCGAGCTTTATACTTCTCTTAAGGTAAAATAATGTTAGTAGTTTACACATATTGAATATTGCCTACATGACCTATACTGTCCTCAGTGCTTACGTGATAAGTCTTTTATTGTCTAACATCCCTTTGAAGCAGGCTCTATTATTATTTCTAGTGTGTATATTAGGAGACTGAGGTAAAGACAAATAATTTGCTCAGAATCACATGGCTAGTAAAAGATAGGCCTGGCCATCTGTGTGTTTAAGTTTCTAGTAGTGCTTTGGATGGTACCTAATGCATAGGCTGTACTGCCACTGTTCAGTGAATGAATCATCAGAGCATCTTCATGATATGCATATGGCCTTAAACTATGGTGATTCACAGAAATCTCTAGTCTTTCATTGAGACAGAGATAGGAGTACTCTGTGGTTTTGTTTTTTCTTTTCATTTTCCTTGACAGCCATCTGCAGGATCTAATACAGCTATGTGCACATTGCTGATAGCTTTATTTGTATAAGAATTCCTAGTAATTTTATCTGTTACAGATTAATGGTATGAGGTTTAGAGGTAAGTAGACTGTCTGATTTGACTCTTACCTTTACAAATACCATATGTGTAACAATGAAGCATGTTATCTACTTCTCCCAAGCTGAAATGGGATTATTGTAGAACCGATTTCAGGGTTCTTAGGAGAATTAAATAAGATATTACTGTAAAGTGTTTAATATAGTGCATAACACATATAGTATGTATTCAATAAATATTAATTCTTATTTAAAAAAAACCCATAACTCAGTGTTTTACTGGCAACCAATATTTTCTTGTTCTTTAAGTCTCATAAGAATTTTAGTTTTCCCATTAAATGTTCATACTACCGAAAGCAACCTAGAGCTTCAGTGTAGTCCCTATCAAAATTGCAATGGCATTTTTCACAGAAATAGAACCAGTCTGGCCATACCACCCTGAACGCGCCCGATCTCGTCTGATCTTAGAAGCTAAGCAGGGTCGGGCCTGGTTAGTACTTGGATGGGAGACAGAAATAGAACCAACAATTCTAAAAATTGTGTGCTACTACAGTAGATTTCAAATAGCCAAAGCAATCTTTAGAAAGAAGAGCAAAGCTGGAGTCATCATGCTCCCTGATTTCAAACTATGTATAAAGCTGCAGTAATAAATAAAAGTATGTTCTTGACATAAAAACAGACAAATAGGTCAGTTATACAAAAGAGAGAGCCCAGAAATAAACCCACGAATATATGGTCAATTAATTTCTGACAAAGGAGCCAAGAATGGGGAGCGGAGGGGCGCCTGGATGGCTCAGTTGATTAAGCATCCGACTCTTGATTTCAACTCAGGTCATGATCTCGGGGTCCTAGGATCGAGCCCCACGTTGGGCTCCATGCTCAATGGGGAGTCTGCTTCTCCCTCTGCTCCTCTCCCGTTCGTGCACTTTCTGTCTCTCTCAAATAAAATCTTAAAAAAAAAAAAAGGAATGGGGAAGGGACAGTCTCATCATTAAATGGTGTTGGGAAAACTGAACAACCACATTTAAAAGAATAAAACTGGGGCATCTGGGTGGCTCAGTTGGTTAAGCATCTGACTCTTGATTCCAGCTCAGGTCATGATCTCAGGGTCAGGAGATTGAGCCCTGCGTCAGCTCCAAGCTCAGTGCAGAGTCTGCTTGGGATTCTCTCTCTCCCTCTGCCCCTTCCCCCGCTCACGTGTGCGTGCTCTCTCCTCCTCTCTCTAAAATAACTAACTGACTGGGGAAAAAAAGAAATGAAACTGGACCATCTTACACTCTACATAGAAATTAACTCAAAATGGATTAAAGAACAAAAACTCCTAGAAGGAAACATAGGCATTAAGCTCCTTAACATTGGCAATGATTGGCAGTGATTTTTTTTTTTATTTGCCATCAAAAGCAAAAGTAAAAAGGCAAAAATAATGCACAGCAAAAGAAACCAACGGAATGAAAGGGAACCTACTGCATGGAGGAAATACTTGCAAATCACATAACTGGTAAGGAGTTAAATCCAACATACATAAAGAACTCCTACAGCTCAGTAGCAAAAAAAAAAAAAGAAGAAGAAACTGATTTAAAAATGGCCAAAGATGTAAATAAACACTTTTCCAAGAAGATATACAGATGGCCAATAGGTGCATGAACAGGTGCTCACCACTGATCACCAGCGAAGTGTAAATCAAAACCACATTGAGATATCACCCACACCTTTAGAATGGCTATTAACAAAAAATTAAAATAACAAGTGCTGGCCAAGATATGTTCACTTTTGGTAGAAACATAAATTGGTGTAGCTGCTAAGGAAGACAGTATAGAGGTTCCTCAAAAATAAAAAAATTAAAAATAGAACTACCATATGATCTAACAGTTCCATTTCTGGGTACTTATACAAAGGAAAAAAAAATACTAACTCAGAAAGATAGCTGTACTCCCATGTTCATTGCAGCATTATTTACGGTAGCCAAGACATGGAAGCAACCCAGGTGTCCATTGATGGGTGAATGGAAAAAGAAAATTTTGTGTGTATGTGTAAATGTATATACAAATGCACACACATATGTGTATATGTAATATAGATACAGATGTGCTTGTGCACATGCGTGCACACACACACACATATAAGGGGATATAGAGGCATAAAGAGGAAGGAGATCCTGTCATTTATGACAACATGGATGGGCTCTGTGGGCATCATGCTAAGTGGAATAAGTCAGACAGACAAATAATTGCATAATCTTGCTTATGTGTGAAATCTTAAAAAAAGAGAGAAAACCCTCAGATACAGATCGATGGTTACCACGGGCAGGGAGCAATGAAATGTGTGAATGGGGTCAAAAGATACAAACTTCTATTTATGAAATAGGTTATGGGGGTGAATGTTCAGCAATGTGACTATAATCAGTAATACTGTAATATTTGAAAGTTGCTAATAGAATTGATCTTAAAAGTTCTTGTCATAAGAAAATGTTAACGGTGCAGTTAATGGCTGTTAACTAGACATTGATTATTTTGCAGTGTATACATATATTGAATGATTGTGGTGTATACCTGAAACTAATACGCTTATACATTAATTATGTTTCAATAAAAAGTGGTTCAATTTTGGGGGGAAGAAATCTCCGTTTTCACTTAGGTTTACTTAGTATACTGCAGATCGCTGAATGGCATGAATTGTGCCTTAGTTTATCCGTTTGCAAGGTGGTGATAATAGCGTCTACATCACATAGGTCTGTTGTAGCAACTAAATGAATGAATTTGTAAATCATTTAGAACAGGGGCCAAACCATAGTGAGTACTTTAGGTATGTTTTCCATTATATGAATAACATTAAAAAAGTCTCATTTTTGCCTCAAAGACTTTTGTAAATACTCAAGAAGTCTTACGCAGTATACAGTTGGTCTGTTATGTAAGTAGCTTCTACTAAAGATTTATCTGAACAAATGCTGGCTTAAACATTAAATTCCTATATTGTGACTTAAGTTGCCACTGGGTCCAAATAAATGATCCTATCACCTTTTGCCATGAGCTACTTGTGGATTCTATAACTATATTGGTGATGCAGTGAAGCTTGAGATGCCCCCAAGATGCCAGCATGCCAAGGGCCTGAGTAGTGAGACTTTAACATTTGTCCTGAGGCTGGGGAGAGAGTTTGTTTTTGTCCAGCCCTTACAGTCCCTTCTTGCTGCCTGGGGCTGCTGCTGTATTCTCATTGCCACTTTGGCTGCTTCTACTTGGTGCCTCTTTCCTTCTCTTTTTCTTGTCATTTCCTTCAGCTGCTTCTCTTTTCTTTCTTTGGAGTGTGGCATCTTAAATCATCTTTGGATAGTAGTAACATTGATTTCTTCTAGCCTGTAAACTTAAAAACCCCAGCACCTACTTCACTAACATCTCTGTCTTCTACTCTTCTTCGTGGTACTTGCGTTTTGCACTTTCCTTCTTTAGTAAGGTTAGAAGGTCTAATTGACCAGCCTGTCTAGTCCAGCGTCCCTCTGAATCCACCTACTTCCGACTTGCCAGCCCACCACTTCTTGAGTCCAGGCCCAGGTCTTAGTCCACTAGTGCTTTTCTGTATCTCCCTTTCCCTTGGGTTTTTAAACATGTTTCTTTAGCTTAGACAATTCCGTTTTCCAAATTATCCCCACCCCCAATCTTTTATACCTTAGACTAGATGACACTTCCATTGAGAAACCTTCTTTTTCTATAAATTGCTTTTCCTTTAGCATCCCGTAGCATTTACCACATTTTGTTAGGTACCTGATCTCACCAGGTGGTAAGCTTTGTGAGGATACCTTTTCCCTATTTTCCATACCCAGCAGGTACAATTTCTAACACATGGTTAAGCAGTTCATAAATATTTAAGTTTTGAGGTTAGGACATTTGAGTGCCTAGATGACTATGGGTGTGTTGTATATATGTTCTGTTATTATTGCTTTATAATAAGTACATTACCCTGAAAGTATGTAAAAAGCCTTATTTGGTATATCTTATGCTTACAAATAATATTAGTTTGCTTATACTCATGGAGGAAATTGATTATAGAGTTATTTAAAATATTTAAGTATAATTATTTCCTTTATTTAGTTACAGCCAAGTTCTACTTCTGAATCTATGGATCAACTGCTAAACAAAAATAGAGAGGGAGAAAAATCAAGAGATTTGATCAAAGACAAAATTGAACCAAATGCTAAGGATTCTTTCATTGAAAATAGCAGCAGCAATTGCACCAGTGGCAGCAGCAAACCGAACAGTCCCAGCATTTCCCCTTCAATCCTCAGTAACACGGAGCACAAGAGGGGACCTGAGGTCACATCCCAAGGGGTTCAGACTTCCAGTCCAGGATGTAAACAAGAGAAAGATGATAAAGAGGAGAAGAAAGATGCAGCTGAGTGAGTAAACTTTGAATTGAGCACATCCTGTTATTTACTTTTTCCTAAGTGTACAGGGGCTTTCAGCTCAAGACACTATCTGGACTTTTGGATTGCTTTATAAGTAGCCCTCATGTTACAAACAACTAGTCTAAACAGATGACATCTTAAGTAAATTCGGTCTTTGCACTCTGTACTCCTTTTCCTTCCTTCCCCATTTTTGTTCCCCATGGCCAAAATCTAGACTAAATTAAGAAAGATTTTTTTCTGTAAATGTACAGGGAGTTTTGGGAAGTATATCCTCTGGATGCTAGTCATTGCCCACCTCCCAGCCTTGCTGCCAGAACCAAGAACTGCTACTGCCAAGAAAAGAAAGAAGTATCTGGTGCCCCTACTTGGAATTCAGCATGTTTTCCGTCAGAAACAATGTTAATTGTTAGATTTAAGCTAAACTTAATTCTCCACATTTGATAATATTATCAATTGAGTGGATCTTTGTGGGCTAGCCTCAGAACCTAACCACTGTTAATTGTTCTGTTCTGGGTTCCACACAGTCCATTTACAGCTGAACTTTTGGAATGCAGCTTGTTGATCTGTCAGAGTGCTTATTCTTAATATGAGGCAAAAATTTTTATTAGAGTCATGATTCTTCCCAAGGTGTGTCATGTAGGAAAACATTTTGTCATGTTAGAAAATACTGCATGCTAGGGGGGTCCCTGGCTGGTTCCGTCTGCAGAGTGTGTGACTCGATCTCAGCATTGTGGGTTCTACCCCATGTTGGGTGTAGAGAGTACTTTAAAATATTAGAAAAGAGGAAAGAGAGAGAAAGAACAAACGAATGAACTGCATTCTAGAGAATTGGTATGTTAGGGATTGCTTTGGGATATTTCGTCTTCTCAGTTTAAGTTGATTTGTTGATTGCCTGAGAGAAGAATTATATAGTAACACTTTTTTAGGATTATTTATTTGAGAGAGCATGCGCGCATGTGTGTGCATGGTTTGGGGAGGGGTAGGGGGAGAGGGAGAGAGAGAATCCTTAAGCAGATGCCGCACTGAGTGCGGAGTTCGAGGCAGGGCTTGATCCCAGGACCCCAAGATCATAACCTGAGCTGAAATCAAAGAGTCAGATGCTTAACCAGCTGAGCCACCCAGGTGCCCCCACTTTTTTAAAAAATTGCCCCTTTTGGCCTGTCTTTATCAGATTAAGGAGTGGGAAATACATGTATGCATTTTAATGAATAGGATTGATTAGTAATCTAGTAAGAATTGTTTAATGTACAATTAGCAGTTTTAAAAACAGGTATAGAATAATTGAGAGAAACACAAGTTCCATGCAGATTTTACTGGCCCTTTTTAATTTTCCCCTGGTTTAGACAAGTGAGAAAATCCACTTTGAATCCTAATGCAAAGGAGTTCAACCCTCGTTCCTTTTCTCAGGTAAGTTTGTTTCTGTCTTTGGTATAATCATAGTCTCTAAAAAAATAAAGTTATTATTGGTAGTAGTAGTATTTTCCCCATACCTGCCATCTGAACTCACAGGATGCTGAAACAACTTGTAATTTAAGTTCCTTTTCTTATATGGTCATTCGTGAATATTTTTGAGTCATTGAAAAGATTCTTGTTTTATTTTGTCATCAATTAGATGTGATCTGGGATAACTCTTTGGATCTTTCTGGCTGGCTGGCTAGGCTCTCAGATTTATACTAAACTATTTTTATTCTACTGGATTTGTAAGATATTTATTTTTTAATTTTTAAAAACACTTTCTTCAGTTCTTTAAAAATCACAACTATTTTTAAAGTGTTATTGATAAGTTGGCAAATTGACTTTCTACCTAAGTGTTTTTCCTTTTATTTGAAACATGGAAGTTTATTTTCTAAAACTGTTTTTCATTAAAGGGCACTAAGAGCAAGTAAAACTTTGAAAGATGGGAAAGATCAGTTCTCAGATTGCAATAATAGTTAGCTTTTCACCTTAAGGTAGTTGATTTTTATTTTTGTAGCCAAAGCCTTCTACCACCCCAACTTCACCTCGTCCTCAAGCACAACCTAGCCCGTCTATGGTGGGCCATCAGCAGCCAGCTCCAGTTTATACTCAGCCTGTTTGTTTTGCACCAAATATGATGTATCCAGTCCCAGTGAGCCCAGGCGTGCAAGTAAGTCCTAGATTTTGATGTTCATTTACCATCCTTAGTTATTTGTATTTGACACCAAGCACTCTGTCAGTGTGTGTTGACTTAAGGCAGCAATGACAAAACAAAAATATTTGAAAGGGGGAGGCATGCGACGGCGTGGTGTGTTGTAGTATAAAAACCCAAATCTGAGATTGTTTTCTGGTGAGAAAGACAGTTTAGATTTACTGCAGTTTGGGGTTTGTCCTTTTAGGTGTGGTTGTGATTTTATTTTTTAACGACTCCTGGAGAATCAGGAAACCTCAGAGCTAGCTCTCTAGCTATAAACAACTAAGAGAAAATAGTAAAATATGTTCTTATTATCTGAAAAGCCTAATCTTCATTTTTTTTTTTAATTCCCTCAAGCCTTTATACCCTATACCTATGACGCCCATGCCAGTGAATCAAGCCAAGACATATAGAGCAGGTAAAGGTGAGAATAATCCTGCCTGTGTTTGCTTGTAGTCTGCATGCTGCATGAATTAAGTAACTAATTTATAAAGAATGAATATTTGTAGTTCAGCTTTCACTTTTGATGAGCCTATGCATCGACTTGTGATACCCAACATTACATAAGGCATTTGGATGCACTCCCCCCCCCCCCCGGATTTATTTATTTGAGAGAGAAAGAGAGAGAGAAGAGGGAGGGAGCAGAGGGAGAGAAAAACTCAAGCAGACCCCTCACTGGGGCAGAACCGATCTCACAACCCTGAGATCATAACCTGAGCCAAAAACAAAAGTCAGACACTCAACAGACTGCGCCACCCAGGTGCCCCTCAGATGCATTTTTTGAACAAAACTAGGGGAGGAGAAGTGTTCATCAGTTGTGATTGTTCAAGATCCTCTTCAAAAAGAGTAATTGAATTTTGTAGTTCTCATTGTTAAATTTGAAAGGAGTGTTTGCTAAATTAATTTACCATGTTATTGACCTTTTTATTTCATACTGACATACACTCCCCCCTCCTCCAGTCCAGAATTGCTTTTTTTTTTTTTTAAGATTTTATTTATTCATTTGACAGAGACAGAGACAGCCAGTGAGAGAGGGAGCACAAGCAGGGGGAGTGGGAGAGGAAGAAGCAGGCTCACAGCAGAAGAGCCCGATGTGGGGCTCGATCCCAGAACTCCAGGATCACGCCCTGAGCCGAAGGCAGACGCTTAACAACTGAGCCACCCAGGTGCCCCCAGAATTTCTTTTTGAGCTGAGGGCAGCTCATTTCAGAAACCATCAAAATCTTCATAGTAATGTTTCCTCATCTTTCAAAATGAAAATGCTGCGGGGCATCTGGGTGGCACAGTTGGTTAAGCATCCAACTCTCCGTCTTGGCTCAGGTCCTGATCTCAGGGTCGTGAGATCGAGCCCTGCGTCGGGCTCCGTGTAGAGTCTACTTGGGATTCTCTCTCCTTCTCCCTCTGCCGCTCCCCACCCTCAAATAAATAAATAAATCTTTAAAAAAATAATGAAAATGTTGTGTAATCTAATATTCTAGACTTGTGATTAAACAGCCTTCATGCAAAAAAACACATACTGATCTTAAAAGGAAATCTTTCAATGTGGGCAAATGCTAAAGGGTGTCCTTTTTCGCCATCCAGGTAGTTGAGAGCTCTTAATTGCTGTCATTTTATTAAGAAACTATAGAAAGCAGAATGATTTATTTTATTATCATTATTTTTTAAGATTTTATTTATTTATTTGAGAGAGCCAGAGAGAAAGCATGACCGGAGGGGAGGAGCAAAGGCAGGATAAAAGCAGACTCCGCACTAAACAGGGAGCCTGATGTGGGGCTTGATCCCAGAACCCCGGGAGCATGACCTAAGCTGAAGGCAGATGCTTAACCGACTGAGCCACCCAGGCACTAGAATGATTTATATTAAAAAGATACTTCTCAATGCCCAGTAATACTCTCTTGACCTAAAACTTCCACTTCTCAAATTAATGAGCTTTCCTCAATATTTGAGGTAATCATCATTTTGTGGATGTTAATTGAATTTAGTTTTTTGTTTTTGTTTTTTTTTTAAACAAGTATGGTATCCTTTTGCCTTTGAATACTGGAACATGCTGAAAGAACTGTAGCTTAGATAATTTAAAGTTATCTAGTTTTAGGATTAATTTTATTCTGTGGATCTAAAAAAATTTAGGTGGAGGAAAGGTTCGTTTAGTGCCATTTTGAATGAGGTTAATACTAAGGTGTTCCTTCCTCTTACACTGTTGGTGGGAATGCAAGCTGGTGCAGCCACTCTGGAAAACAGTATGGACCCTTCTCAAAAAGTTGAAAATAGAGCTGCCCTATGACCCAGCAATTGCATTACTGTGTATATACCGCAAAGATACAAATATAGTGATCTGAAGGGGCACCTCCACCCCAGTGTTTATAGCAGCAATGTCCACAATAGCCAAACTGTGGAAAGAGCCCAGATGTCCATCGACAGATGAATGGATAAAGAAGATGTGGTATATCAGTACAATGGAATACTGCTCAGCCATCAAAAGAAAAATGAAGGGGTGCCTGGATGGCTCAGTCAGTTGGGCATCTGCCTTTGGCTCAGGTCATGGTCCCGGGGTCCTGGAATCAAGCCCTGCATTGGGCTCCCCTCCGCCTGCTCGTGTTCTCCCCCTCTCCCTCTCTCAAATAAATAAAATCTTAAAAAAAAAAAAATAAAAGGAAAAATGAAATCTTGCCGTTTGCAATTATGTGGATGGAACTAGAGGGTATTATGCTAAGCGAGATAATCAGAGAACAACAAATATAATGTCTCACTCGTATGTGGAATTTAAGAAACAAAACAGAAGATCATGGGGAAGAGAGGAAAAACAAGACAAATCAGAGAGGGAGACAAACCATAAGAGACTGTCAATCATAGGAAGCAAACTGGGGGTTGCTGGAGGGGCGGGGGGTAGGGGGATGGGATAACTGGGTGATGGATGAGTACTGGGTGTCATATAAGACTGATGAGTCACTCACCTCTACCTCTGAAACCAATAATATATTCTATGTTAATTAATTGAATTTAAATTAAAAACAAAAAAAGAAATGTTAAGGTGTTCCTGTATTACTATCTGGTTTCGGGATATTTTAACGATTGCTTAAAACACTACAATGGGAATGTTTTCATGTTAAAAAAGATAATTGCAATGAAAGCAAGCACTATAGTATGGCTCTGATGTGAGAGAGGCGCTTTAACTTTAGGCGGCAGTGTCATTTCCCATAGAGAAGTTCATGCGCTCTGAGGGACCCTCAGCCAGTGTTGTAGAGCCATTTCTGAGGAGGTGGAGCAGGCATACTGCAAACAGCAGCTGTAAACATGTGCTGTGCTAAGAAGGTGGAAAGTGACAAGGTAATTGCTTTGTCCGTAATTCAGATTTGGTGATTTTCAAGATTTTGCCATATTTATTTGAGGCGTGCTTTGTTTCTTTGCCGCAGTATTTATAATAAATCCCAGACATCATGCCATTTTATTTCTACATACTTAGTGTGTATCCTTTTGAATATGGACATTTTTCTTACATAGCCAGAGTGCTATTATCACACTTTATAAAATAGTAATTCCTTTTTATCTAATAATCACCATAATTACATTACCTTGGTTGAGTTAAGAATATATTTTTACAGTTGGCTTGTTTTGAATATGGATCAAAGTAATAAGATCCATACGTTGTTCCATTTATTACATGTCTTTGTAATTTCCCTGCTGTTTTTTCCCCCCTGCTCTTGCTTTGTGGCAGAAACCAGTTGTTATATAGGAATATCCCATATTCTAGATTGTTCACTTCTTGTGATGTCATTGATTACATTCAGGTTAATTTTTTTTTTGTGGGAGAGAGATAAGAATATTTAATTGATCATTATGAGTTCTTTATATTGAATCATTCAGGAGGTGCACAATAGATGGTCCTACTTTGATAATTGGTAAAATTAGGGGCTCAGTCCTAATTTGTTAGGGCTCTGGTTCTCAAATTTTAGTGTGTATCAGAATCACTTGGTGGATTTGTTAAAAACACAGATTGCTTGGCCCAGGCCCCAGAGTTTCCAGTTTAGTAGGTTTGGGGTATAGCCTGAGAATTTAAATTTCCAGTGCAGCTTATAAATAAAACTAGTTCCCTAGTCATGCTGATGGTCTGCGATCATACTTTGAAAATCATTGCAGTTAGGCATTTGGAAACAGTAATTTCTGAATTCCTAGCATTTCTTTTCTATTTATTAGCTAGAATCATCCTGTAAGGGACTGTTTAACTAGGGCTATATATGGTTATTGTCAAATAGTTGGTACAGGAAAGTTAGAATAAATGCTTAAATTTAAGGGCTTAAAATTGCCGTAAGTGACAGTTTTCAGTGAGGAGTTGGTGCCTTTGACACTTTTTAGTAGTGTCTAGTGAAATTGCTTTGTTTTGAAAGAAATGACTTGCGGAAAGAATATTTATAAACCGTTTTCTGGTTTTTGGGTGTGCTGTTGAGTTATTGCGTCTTGGCCTTTTCAATGGACAAAATTAGGAAATTCATACTGATATATCTAATTCAAGTTAACATTCCAAGATTTTTACAGTGACTTTTTGCTTGCATCTCTTTCTTTTCCATTGAAAACCTTGTAAAAAGAGTAACTGTATTATCCTTTTTAAAAAAATGTATTTATTAGAAGGGGGAGGGGCAGAGGGAGAGAATATCAATATTCCCTGCTGAGTGTGGGGCCCCGTGCAGGGTTCAATCTGACAACCCTGAGATCATGACCTGAGCTGTTTGAAACCAGGAGTTGGACGCTTAACCGACTAAGCCACCCAGGCACCCCTGTATTGTCTATCTTTTAACAAATTACCACAGAGTTTAGCTGCCTAAAACGACAAATATAAATTATTTCACAGTGTCTCAGGATCAGAAATTCAGGAGTAGCTTAACTGGGTGGTTCTGCCTCAGTCTCTTATGAAGTTGCAGCCAAGATGTTGGTTAGAACTGTAGTATCTGAAGGGTTAAATGGGACTGGAGGATCTGCTTCCAGCTATTGACAGGATAGTGCTGGTTATAACATGGCAGCTGGCTTCTCCCAAAATGAGTATTCATAGAGAAATTGATCTAAATGGAATCTACAGCGTGTTTTACAACCTAACTTTGGAAATGACGTAACTTCTGCAATATGCTACATAGATCACACAAAGCAGACCTGGTACAGTGGGAGAGGACTGTACAAGGGTGTGAATACTGGGAGGCAGGATCATAGGGGCCCATCTTAGAGGCGGGCTTGTTTACATTTTGCTTTTAAAATATTTGTTGTCTAATTGTTATACTACAGAATAAAATTTGTATTCAAGCATTTTCTGTATGTATAACTAGAATTTTAATTTTTTTTAAAGATTTTATTTATTTGACAGAGATTACATGCGCACAAGCAGGGGAAGCTGCACAGGGAGAGGGAGAAGCAGACTCCCCACTGAGCAGGGAGCCTAGTGTGGGGCTTAATCCCAGGATCCTGGGATCATGACCCAAGCTGAAGGCAGATGCTTAACTGACTGAGCACCCAGGCGTCCCTAGAATTTTAATTTTAAAAATGATTGTACACTTAACTGGCTTTTTTACTTAAATTAATTTTTTTCTAATGTATGAGGGTTATAATTAAGTATCAGAAGAAATAGTGAAAAGGGTTATAATTATCAAGAAATAGTGAGCTTTCATTTATTAAAAATGTTATATAGGAGTTTGGGGTGGCTTTTTTTTGCTAAAAGGAATTGTTTTTTCAATATATGGACTCTCAAGATCAAATTCAGAAAAATATTACCATATACACATTTCTTCCATTTTCAGATTAGCTTTTCTAAGTAGATAAAACACTATATAACCAGCTCTCCTAAATTTCAGCAAGTCATTAAACTTTTAGCAAGAAAATTCAAATATTTAAAATAAATTCTCTCTAAATTAGTAATTACTTGTATAATTAGTTCTGATGATTTTATTTTATTTATTTTTTTTAAGATTTTATTTTATTTATTCGACAGAGATAGAGACAGCCAGCGAGAGAGGGAACACAAGCAGGGGGAGTGGGAGAGGAAGAAGCAGGCTCATAGCGGAAGAGCCTGATGTGGGGCTCGATCCCATAACGCCAGGATCACGCCCTGAGCCGAAGGCAGATGCTTAACCGCTGTGCCACCCAGGCGCCCCTAGTTCTGATGATTTTATGAACATGCCAAGTTATACAGTCTTTGTGCCTCGTACCTTGCTGTAAGCAGTGGTTCATGATTCCTTCCCTCAAGTGGCTTTGTTAACATCACACCACAAACGCATCACAGACAACAGTGCTCTAATAGACATGTGAGGAGAAGGTACACAGAGCATGCAGCTAGCTCTTTTGGGGGAATTGGGAAAGATATTACAGAGGAGATAACAGCTGAGCTGAATTTTTTTTTTTAAGATCTTATTTGAGAGAGGGAGAGACAGTGAGAGAGAGCACGAGCAGGAAGGAGAGGGAGAAGCAGATTCCCCACTGAGCAGGGAGCCCGATGCGGCTCAGGTCATGATCTCAGGGTCTTGGGATCAAGCCCCATGTGGGGCTCTCTGCTCAGCTGGGAGTCTGCTTCTCCCTCTCCCTCTTCCCCTCCTCCCTGCTCGTGAGCTCACTCACTCTCTCTCAAATAAAATCTTAAATAATAAAAGACATAAAGTAATTTTTAAAAAGAACTATTAGAAACCTGCTACATGGTAGTGTGTAACGCTGTGTTTTGGGAAAGAGCAAGAAATCGTGTAAGAATTCAGTGATGGGAAATTAAGATAGAGTTAAGCTTAGTGCTGGGTCTCTTTTAGCTTTTGTACTGTGGGTTTTCTTTGAATAACTCTAATAGCCTTTTTCAGCAAGTGGCATAATTTGGTGTATCAAACAGGGATTATCTGAGAAAGTAGTATGAAGGAGACTTTTCATAGTGCTGTAAGAGTCTGTTTACAGGGACTCGATCAAATCTGGGGGTCATTAGAGAGGGCCTCTGAGGAAGTTGCTTTCAGGGTGACACCAGAAGGATGAGTCAGAGTTGTCCAAGCTGGGGGTTGGGGATTGATGTTTGAGCCTGAGGACTAATAGCACGTGTAATAAGAAAATCTGCGAGAGTGGCTGAAGCGGTGGTGGGAGTGGTATAGCATGGCATTGGAGAGGCAGGCAGGAGGGTCACATCTTGCAGAGCCTCGTGGACCGTGTTCATGTGTTCGATGCTGAGGAGATGGTATTTTCTAATACTAAGTCATCTTTTCTGCAGTACCAAATATGCCCCAGCAGCGGCAAGACCAGCATCATCAGAGCACCATGATGCACCCAGCCTCAGCAGCAGGCCCACCGATTGTGGCCACCCCACCAGCTTATTCCACACAATACGTTGCCTATAGTCCTCAGCAGTTTCCAAATCAGCCTCTTGTTCAGCATGTGCCACATTATCAGTCTCAGGTAAGGCTGATATAACCTAACTCTTAATTTTTGTTCCATTTAAATAACTCAGTTTTAACCTTTAATATGGTAAAGGGGTTTTCCTTTATATTTTGTGCTCTGTGTTATGGTGAGGTAGGTAGCTAAGGATTTGGGGGCCTTTTTAGTATAAGAAGTTTGCTGATCAGATCAATGTAAATATTTCAAAGGAAATAGCCAAAAACAGTTTTAGGATTTTCAGAGTTGTTTCTGTAAACCTGGAAGGCGTGGAATTAAGACATCTAACTAAAATTTGCTTGACTTGTCTTCGATACTTTAATGTATTTTCTTTATATTTTGTTTGAACACAGCATCCTCATGTCTATAGTCCTGTGATACAGGGTAATGCTAGGATGATGGCACCGCCAGCACATGCCCAGCCTGGTTTAGTGTCTTCTTCAGCAACTCAGTACGGGGCTCATGAGCAGACGCATGCGATGTATGGTAGGAAGCATTTTGTTTGTCTCTTTCAGTGTGTGTGACTATTAATTTGTTTTAAAGCTCTGAAAAGAAATTTTAAAAATGATTTAGCCTTTTATACCATTGAGGGTCAATAATCTGAAGAAAAGATGAACCCATTTCTATAAGTCTTGGCAAATCACTTCAACTTCTTTTCCTGAAATTTATCTGTCTTTAAATGTCTCCCCTTATTTTAAGTGAAATAGAATGATTTGTATAAGAGAAAGTATCATTTGTGGAGAAAGGCATCTTCCTCCTCTTCCTCGTCAGTATTACAACCATTTGGTACGGCCTGCCTAAGGCATGCGAGAAAGTCTTGCCACAGTGAAAGCACTCTCTAGCAAGAAAACATTCTGCTTCACTCCTTCCTCTGGAAGTCATTGGCATTACATATTTTTATTGCGGTTTGTTAAAATGAATGCTACTGTGTTTCTGCCTCATGCTGATTTTAAGTGCTCGAAATAGTATAATGTTGTATCTGCTTTAGACATGAGTCACACTTTAATCATTATAAGCAATGGTAAAATGAAAATGAGAAGTATCCTTTGTAAAATAATTAAACAATATTTAAAAGAATAATAGGCAAAAATCTCCATCTTAGTTTTGTGGCTGGAGAACTTTGTGTAGGTCAATTTAATGTCTGTCTAAAGTACTAAAATAATATGGTTTTCAGTGTTGAGAATTTAAAATGGCATTTCCACTTGTATCTTTAGTAATAGGAACAGTGAGTTGACCCATATTATATTTTTCAAAAAACTTGAATTAGTGCTAGTTTCATTAAGATGTAAGTTTTGTTTTGAACTTTCCTGAACACTGCTGTACTGTCATTTAGGTTTTCCCATTGGCATTTCAGTTTTTTGGAGTGGGAGGAGAGAAATTTTCAGTTTATTCATACAAATGAATAGTATACCACTATGAGTAAGAAATTATCATTACAAGTAATTATGTGGACATTTCATTTTTTAAACCTTTTAAAACTTTTTTAATGACTACAGTTATGATATTTTGTAGGTTCATAGGAATAGGACTCAGGCAGCACAGTAAAGTTTCTTGTCGCCCATAACCCACTGCTCGTGCTTTCTTCCCAGAGGCGTGCTCCCACTGCACAGGTTCACAGTGATAGGAATGTTAAAAGATTAAAGGCGTTGTTGTAAAATACTTAAATCCGATCTTTATTTTACACATTATCACTTAAAACTTTCTATTGTGGATTGTGCCCTTTAAAATGATATAATTGCCATGTTTGGGGAAACTTTCTTACAGAAAACCCATTCATAATTTAATTTAAAAAAATACCAATGGACTGATTTGGCTTATGATTTTGGTTATGATTGCTTGTCACTGGCTTGTCTTGACCAGGACTAAGTATGTATGAAATTGCATAAAAGCGTATTCATCACATATGCTTCTATGTAATTTGTATACATTTCAACAATTTTCTGGTTTGCTAAAGGCTTAAGTGAAAAAGTTCGTTATGATTTTTTTTATATATTTCTGGTAAATACATTATGATTTAACAAATGGAAAAAGTATTTCTCCTCTCCCATTTTCTAGCATACTCCCCTTGGAATAAGATCTAAAACTTTTGAGCTAAAATTTCCATTACTTTTTAGAGAGTAGCTATTTGTGTACCCACGCTTATGAGACATTGTAGTAATACTGTGGTGTTGAGAAGAATCTTTCTCTTCAGTGTGTTCATTCACTGCCAGCATCTGGTTTTGTCTTTCGGATGGATGTTCATTGGTTTGAAATAGCCTGTATAGTAAATACTGTATGTGAGATGCTAATGGTTTTATAACTTTTATAACTTTCCCAAAACATTTCCATTTGAGAAGTAGTTGTCCTCAGACCCTGAAGTCAATTCAAATGTGGGTAAATCAGAAATACTGCAAACAAGATACTAGATCTAATGTCCAGTGAAATCTGGAATGATTTGTCATTAAGACTAGTTCTTTATTGCCAAGAGAAAATTGCTCAGCCAGATCTGAAACTACTCTCCTGCAATTTACACAGGTTGTATTTAATTGACATCTGTTGGTGAGGGCAGACTGGGATGAGGCTACGGACTTGATATGGTTGTTGCTGGTTACTCACGTTCTCGTTTGGATACTTCATACTCTAAAAAGAACACTAGAAATGAAGTGTTTTATTCTTTGCCATCATAAGCCATAATTTAATCAAGTAAAAGCAAGTTCATTAATTCTTCAGTAATTTATTTCAGTTATTTTAGATCTTCTAAGACTTAATTATGCCAGATAATACACTTTTAAAAGTAATTATTTTAAACTAAGACAAATCTGTTGCATAGAAATATGCTAATTTCACATTTTTCCCTTGAACAGTTTATATTTCATATTCCCAAAGGAACGAAGTATTTTGAGTATGAATTATGTCTATTTTTAAGCTTCATTCTATCTAAATATTTTTAACTTTTTATGCAAACAAAAGAATATGCACCCAGATGTTGGTGACAGTTCCATGTCACCCTTTTGTCGTCAGTTTGTTGTTAACAGCCATAGCAAAAGGCTTTGAGAATAGAAAGGACACTAATGACTACAAAATGAAAGACTGATTATTGTCTTTAAATGGTTGGTACATTTAATATAAATATGCTGACAGATTATTGAACAGCTAAATTAGATATTAGACATTCTAAGTAGTTGTTGACCTTGTTCTCTTTCTAGCTATCTTAGAAAGGAGTTTGATCACAAACTTCATCTTTTTGACCTTAATCTAACTTAAATCATTGCTTTTGCCCCTTCCCTCCTAAGAAATTACTTTTTGTTCCCTGGTCTTCTAATTCATCTAATTTTGTTTTATGGCAGCGGTATTTTTCTCTTTCAGAAGTAGTAGTAATAAAACTTTCTCTACTAACTAAAGCCATCAGGGAGAGTTAGATCCAGAATCCTCTTTGAGTTTGTTTTTGGAAGCTTAATGCAGATAAATGAGAAAATACAGGAGGTAAAAAGATTTAAAATGCACCTGTTATCCCTCCACCTGACAACTACCTGTTAACATTTTGGTGCATATCCTTCCAAATGTGCTTACACACACACACACACACACACACACACACACACACCCATTTTTCTAGACATTTTAATAAGAAATGATATTATACCCATGTTTAATATTCCTATTATGTTTCTAAATTTTGGGGTTCACTTCCAAATGCCTAATAAATATCTTACAGAATAATGATGTCTCTATTAATAATGATTTACAAAATTGTGTGAGTCTTTTGAATTAAACTTGGTAAATATTCTCTTATTTTGGTACATTATCTATATTCAGGTTGTTAATGGAATGCCATGTTGGTCTTTTGATTAGATAATGATTTTATTCCTTTCATTTAAGCAAGTCGGCATGTGGAACTCGACACATCAGTACAGAAGAAAAAGTGTCTTTTGGTTCAGTCCTATCTTGCTTAATTTTGTAGCAATGTTTAAAGTGCTTGTCATCTCTTGTAAAATAAGAAAAATGATTTATGCATGAATACAGAAAGAAATTAATAAATATGTCAACCTTTCCAGAAAATTAGGAAAATGCACACCTCAAAAGGCTAATTTACCTTTCTATTTCCCAAATTCAGCATGTCCCAAATTACCATACAACAAGGAGACAAGCCCTTCTTTCTACTTTGCCAGTGAGTTGGGTTTTTTATACTAATTTTAATTGAACAGTAAAACACTTTTTAAAGAATACATGTTAAGGGAATAGACTTGTTGAGCAATATTTTCCTCGTGCCAGACAAAATCGTTGAATATATGTATATTGTAAATAATTTAGAGTTTTAAAAAAGGAAATACAACCCAGCTTAAGAAAGCTGGAGTTAATTAAAAAATTGAGTTGCTTCAGAAATTAATTTTTGCATACCAAGCAAACATGTGACAACTGTTTTGGAAATGCCTAATATTTTCCTTATTCAGAGAAACTTCTGCTGAACTGCTTTTTTTTTTTTTTTTTAATCCAAGCCACAAATTTAGTACAAAAAACTTAAGATATTAGGCTTTTTCAGTATCCTGGTAAGAAGAAACTTATCCTTACAAGGATTTTTTAATTGAATAGGGTTGAAATTCTAGGGAAGAAACATTTCTGTCTTTTCAGTCTTCATATGACTGAAGAAGGTTTAAAATATTCAGGTGGTACGTGCCCCAGGATGTTTTGAGCTTCACCAGGAAAGCACAGCCTAGCTGCTTGATATGTTTGGCAGCACTGGCCTCTCTCACCACTGATGAAAAGGTAAATAAGCAATGGCTCCTAAATGGAGAAAGTCTGGGTGGGGCGCTCTTTTGGAAATGAACGTGTAAGGTGTGTCTTCTTTATTTTGTAGAGCAGTTTTTAAATAAGGCTAGTCATAGACTTTCGGTATTTGGATAGGAAAGGTACTAACTTGCAGAAGTCCTTCAGAAATGTATGCCAGTAATGAGCCACTTCATGTGCAATACTATATTCTAAGGGATATTAGGGATTAACATTTTAGATACTAAATTTTGGATTATCTTAGAAAGACTTAATGTCTGAATCTACTAAATGCCAGATTTTAAAAAGTTGAGAAAACATTTTGACTTAAGTTTTCATTAACTGTGTCATGACTTGGTATCCAAAAATAAGTGTATACATGTTATTCATTTGGTGCTAGGAATTGTTAACAAATTTAATCCTTTAATAGATGCTCTTTAAAAAGGAGTCTTGCTGTATATACTATTAAAGGGAAACTTTGTATGTGATATATATAGTATGTAAAAGACAGTGTCAGTCATTTCATTATGTACTCAATTTGAGGTCTCAAATGTAGTTATCCTCACCATCTTACTGTCTCTGATAGTAATTTTGGAGTCAGTTTCCTGGTAAGTAGCTAAAAGGCCCTTAATCATCAAATCTAAGTGTTAACTGCCTTAGTACAACTTTCCCTAAAAGGAATTATTAGTTTTTAAAAGAAACTAACAGTGGGGCTGCTATTTGTAATTTAATTTGCTGCTTTGTACCACCCCTTCCCACAAGCCGTTTTGTCATGGTTTGGTCTAGTTGCCTTTTACTCCGTTAAGAGTTCATTTTTCCTTCACTTCCTTTTTTCTGAATTTAGCATCAAATTGGAAGATTTTGTTTTCATTTTTAGTTTTGCAGTGCTGGTGATCTCTCATGACTTGTGCATCCAAGGTCAAAATGATAAAACCTAGTTAAAAATTAAACGCACAGCCTTATGGACTGAGTTGGCTTCAGTAAGATCATGGCTTAGGAAACAATTTTTATAATGTGGCTAATGTTATGGGGATTTGACAGGTCACACATTTAGAGTTTTAAACATTTGTATCAAGGAACGCAGTGAGTGGGGAAACTTCTGGACCAGGTAAAACCCAAAAAAGCAATGCTTCTTTCATTAGCCTGAATTCATCCAGGTTTCATGAAGGCAACTTAATTTTTATAAATAGAAGTTTAACCAATGAATAGCTGAAACAGAATTTTGAAGAAAATGTAGTTTATTTTTAACCTTTGGAATCTTTAGCTAAATTAATGAACTAATTATAATAATTATAATAAAAGCAGTTAATTTATAGACTCAGTAAAGCCCAGCATTTACTGTCTTTCACTCCCCCCTTTTCCCTTTCCCTGATTCTGGTAGATTTTTCCTCATTTATTCTCTCTTGGTTCCTTTCTGTTGGCTCTCTGTGCTCCCTTCCAACCTTTCTGCCCTTCAGCCCTTTGATGTCTCTCCTGTCCCACCTTTCTTTGTCTCATTCTTAACTGGCGTTTCAAGGAACCAGACTAGATTTTTGTTGTTCTGTAAGTATTGAATTAAAGTGTCAGTTTCACATTTTTCCCAATTTAGCTACCCAGTTTTCATGTTTGGGGGGAAGAGTTCCTGGATGAGGTACTTGCTTAGCAGAAATCTTTTAAGCAAGAAGATAAACAAAGGAAATTATTTCTAACTAAACCTTTTAAAGTTTTATTTGCAGTTAATGATGCATATTTACATGTGCTTGATTTTTCTTGTAATGCATTGTAGTTCGCTGTTGTTTAGGTAGTTCCCTAGGATGGGTGGGGTTTTTTTTTTGTTTTTTGTTTTTTTTTTAAACAAAAGCCTGTGTAACTGCACACAGTTTGGGGTACTTGAAGTATTTGTGCTATGAATGCAAATGAGATATAAATTAGAATACTCTATTTTAAAGCCTTTCAGTGTTGGTAAACTACTGTCACAGAGATGCCTTTTAAAAATGCACAGTAAAACATGTTTCATCTTAAAAATTTTTCATCTTTAATTTTTTTCCAAATAATTTCAAGATTTAAACCTTTTTTAATCGATGAATTACTTCATTATGAGACTTTATGGGCATAATTATTCTTGTGAGAGGTAATGTTTTTATGTTGGAAAATTAATAACATAGCACCCAGCTAGAGTTTTAATTTATTTTTATTTCCTTAAAACTTTGCTTAGAAGGTTATTAAAAGTACAAACATTTCTTGAATAAATAAAGTTTAAAAAATAGAAACTCTGAGATTCTGTACTCTGTCTTTATGAAACCTCGTAAATTGAGTTTGGGATTCAGGAATTGCTTTCCCCTAGAGAGATTTAGTATTGTTACAAATGAAAACATTTAAGAAGCTTAGGGCTAGGGAGGATTTTAATGCTAACAGTGTGAAAATAAGGAGCATGAGGGGTGCCTGGCTGCCTTAGTAGGTGGAGCACGCACTCTTGATCTCAGGGTCGGGGTGGGGGGTCAGGGTCATAACTCCACATTGGGGGCGGAGTTGTCTTTTTTTTTTTTTATTCACTTGAGAGAAGGGGGGTGTAGGGAGCACAGCAGAGAGGAAGAGATAGAGGGAGAAGCAGACGACCAAACCAAGCAGGGAGCCCAAAGCAGGACTCGATCCCAGGACCCCAGGATCATGACTTGAGCCGAAGGCAGACGCCCAACCCACTGAGCCACTCAGGCTCCCTGGGGTTGTCTTACAAAAAAAAAAGCCCGTGGATGACTCTAGACAACATTTTCCAGAACTTTCTGTGATAATGAAAGTGTGTTGTAAATTGTGCTTTGTAATCAATAGTCACTAACTACATGTCGCTATTTTAGTTATTTAAAAATAAATTTGAAAAATGAGTATAACATTTTTATAAGAGCAGAGTCAGGTTCAAAATTTACATCAAGTCTTTTAGACTAAGTCAGTGCCTAGACAGTTTGGTGGGGGGGGGGGGCGGGGGGTGGCATCTGAAAGTTAACCTAATGAATATGATGGTGAAGAATGGCCTCTTAATAAGCAAATGAATTAGAAGAAAGACACGGACTTTATAGACTCCAAGGACCATGGAGTTCAAGGGAAGCAATTAGCACATTCTTCCCAGCTCCCAGAGGGCAGACGTGGACTCTTCCTAAAAACACCCAGAGAATATCTTGCTGCAGTTTTCCTTGTTAATATGTTTCAGTGTGTAGTAACTCCTACAGTTAGGGAAACCTTTTTGATGTATAAACGAACGTGTTCTGTTCAATCTGGGTGTTAACCAATATTCATGCCTGCTGCGGCATTGGCAGTGGATGCACAGGTGGTCCTAGCACTGGCTCTTTGCCTCACCCTTGCCTCTTTTAGAAGATACACATATGGGGTGCCTGGCTAGCTCAGTTGGTAGAGTGTGCAGTTCTTGAAATCAGGGTTGTGAGTTGAAGCCCCATGCTGAACATAGAGTCTACTTTAAAAAAATACATACATACGTATACAGTTCGGGAGATAACCAGTTAGGCTGCACTATCGGTGGCCTTTGGCCCTACAATGTCAGGCATTACAGAATTGCTTCATGTGCCTAACCCTCTGCATAACATTTCTTTGGGACATGCCGGGTGTCACCAATGCTGGTGACTCTTGGCAGTCTTGCCTGTTAGACTGCCAGAGTTGGAGTGCCTGATCTCAAAGCAGTGCTTGTTTCTTCCTGTCAGTCCCCTGTATGTCTGTATTCGCTCACATGTCATAGGAGGAACATGAGGAGCTATTTTGGAATTGTTTCTGTGTATGGACTTAGCTTCTCTGGGATTTGAGGACAATTCTGAGAGCAGGCTGGAAGCCCTGTGTTGCTCGGGATGTGTCTTGAGAACACTGCTTAGCTCATTGCCACATCGTGGTTAGATTTGTATCCGTGTGCTGTCAGTAGTCACTGGAAGCAGTGAACTTATCTTACTGAATTTGATTCTCCAATTGCTGTTTTGGGAATACATGAGCAAATGAATTTATACCTAATCTCTTGTTTGGTATCAAGGTATGGTCCTTGCTGAGATCCATAAAGAATTGGCTTTAGGTTCTTATTTTAATGAACACATTTTTACTGAGAGTGGCCCATCATATTTCCTTTAAAGTTATTCTAGCTAGTAAAAATCTTTCTAAAGGCTGGGATGCTTTGAAGGGAGTTCATTTTTCTACATAGTGTAGGTAATTCCATTTACTGGATTTTTTAAAGCAAAGGTGAAAGAGATCCTTGAGTAGGGAGGGTTCAGGGAGTGAACTGAGTGGCAGAGTGACTTCTGTGATCAGCTGAGATCAATTATGGTCATTTGGCCGTGAAGATAGAGCCCTGACCTTGCCACGTACCTTACCTGGCCCTTTCCCCCAGCCCCATGCAGTCAGTGCCCGTGGGACACTGCATCTGCTCCAGGCAGTAGCATGGTGAGGTTAGCCAGATGATGGCCTTGAGCTGAAGTGTGTGTGTGCGTGTGTGTGTGTGTGTGTGTGTACGCGCACGAGTGAGAGCGAGCAAGCGAGAGCGAATTTTTTTGTTTATGCTTAAGTTGTTTTTTCAGGAAAATCTAGTGACTATTTTAAGAGTAAATTTAATTAGATTTTAATATAATGTATATAGCTGTGTTACATAAAATGCTAGTCTGATTGGTAAGTGATAACTTCACACTTAGATTTTCAAGAAAATGGATGGTTTAAATGGAGTCAACACAGATTGGTAAAAGCATGTTAGGCACTGAGTATCACGAAAGCTCAGCTCAGGAGGCATAGAGGAGCAATTGAGACTGTCCTACGTGTCGATTGTACACACGCCTTTTTCTTTCACTTCAGTTTCTACTGGCTCCCTTGCTCAGCAGTATGCGCACCCGAATGCTGCCCTGCACCCGCATACTCCACATCCGCAGCCTTCAGCTACCCCCACGGGACAGCAGCAGAGCCAGCACGGTGGAAGTCATCCTGCACCCAGTCCTGTTCAGGTAAAGAGAAACTCAGGTCTTGTAGAATTGCATCCTCTTTCTGTTTAATGAGCGTTTTCTTCAGTGCTAAGTATCGTGCTAGGTACCACGTGATCAAAACACCTCACACCCCTGCCTCGTGGAGCCAGCACACAGCTAACTCTGCCCGATGTGCCCCTGGGACTTGTTGTTGTTACTGTTTTTAAGTCCTATTAAGATACATATTGAGAATGAGGTGATATGGGTAAGTTCTAGAAATAATTGAAAAATCTGATTTAACATCATATAGGGGATTTGCTTGGGACTTTTCTTGTTTTCATTCCTGACAATTATACAATGAGGTTTTTTTCCTATTAGCTTCTGCAGTTATGTTTGTTAACAGGGCATTTAAGGATCTCTTGGACATCTTTCAGTTCCCTGGGGCAGTGGTCTTGTTTTACCTCTGCTTGATGGAGGGCTTGCAATGGCCAGGCTGAGAATTGGGCTTGTGCCCAGAAAGGAGTGTCTCTGAACGAGAGGTGCCCCCCAGCCCTGCCCTTACCACCCTGTACATTCTCTGGTACTTGCCACTGGCCCTCGTCTTAGATGGGCCCAGTGGAGCCACTTTCATATGTGGAGTTCAGCTTTATGTATGACCTTAACTGCTTTTCATTCATGAAATGGTTTTCTCAGTTCTTCCTTGTCGCTTTGCAGCACCATCAGCACCAGGCCGCTCAGGCTCTCCATCTGGCCAGTCCACAGCAGCAGTCAGCCATTTACCACGCGGGGCTTGCACCAACCCCACCTTCCATGACCCCTGCCTCCAATACGCAGTCGCCACAGAATAGTTTCCCAACAGCACAACAGACCGTCTTTACAATCCATCCTTCTCATGTTCAGCCGGCATACACCAATCCTCCCCACATGGCCCACGTACCTCAGGTAAACCAGCTTTAGCCAACTTTCTGTGAAGACCAAGTAGAATATGAAAGTTATCAGATAAGCCGCAAAGAGCCAGACGCTCTGCAAGCTAGGAAACCGTGTGTGTGATGCCGTTTGCCTGTCTCCCTCTTCCCACTCAAATACATGTGATCTGGCCCTAAATGAATGTTGGTGTGGTTTTGTAATGGGGTCGGTGAAGTTGCTGATTGGTCAGTCCTTTAATGTTTCCCATCTGAGACCTTAAAAATACCTCTGATTTTGGAATGCAACCCAGTCCTTTCCTTCCTGTGTCTGCTTTGCTGTTTATATAGCTTCACTGCTGTATGTTGTACATAATCTATATATTC
Source organism: Ursus maritimus (assembly GCF_017311325.1). Classification (NCBI taxonomy): domain Eukaryota; kingdom Metazoa; phylum Chordata; class Mammalia; order Carnivora; family Ursidae; genus Ursus; species Ursus maritimus. The sequence goes on from NW_024425897.1 coordinate 21,284,376, forward strand.
TGTCTCTTTCTCCCCTCCCTTCTTCCCTCTTTTTCTCTGTCTCTCCCTCCCTCTCCCCCCCCATCCCTCTCTCACACACACATACACACACCCACACCCACCCACAGAAGAAGTCTGGCAGGGAGGTTGGACCTTCACAAATTCTCAGCTCTCTGAGGTGACTGCCCTGAGGCTGTCAGCTTGAATGTTAGTCACAGGAGTTCCAGAGAAATCTCTCCCCTTGTTTTCCTTGCCTATCAGTACACCCACTTTGACCATATGTTGTACTTCTTGAAAGGGCTTGGCCTTGTACATTGGTGCAGTGTCACTAGAAGCTGGAAGCACTCAGGTGTTCCCATTTTTCTTAAAGAGCAGCCTGGGAGGCTCTTTGGAGCTCACCTCCAGCGTAAGCCTCTCATGGTTGAAAGGTGTGGTTGCCATTTCAGTGGTTGCTGGCTGCATCAGCTGCTGACAAAAGTCCAGTGCAATCCAGGGCCGAGTTAGATTATCTTCATAAGGAGCTGCACTGAAGTTGGGCTCTAACACTGTCCTCGAGGCCCTCGCTGGAGCTGTTAAGGGTGAATCGGCTGTATTTGATGGCTCTTTTCGCTGCTTTCATAACAGAACTCTCTTAGGCAGGTCTAAGCTAGACTGCTCACTGAACTCCATTTCATGTCGAATAGTGCGCCACTGAGGCTCTGGCATGCTGGGGGCTGGAGATGCGACTCAGTTGGAGCTCACTCTCAGAAGGCGACCTTGTAACTAGAGTTCCACAGCTCTGGGAAGTCTGGGCGTCCTCCTCTGCCCAAGTGAGGGTTCTGTAGTACGGCGCACTGCAGTGGATGATTTGCTTTGATAGTGGGGAGGGGAGCCGGTTTTCGTCAGGTGTGGGCCAGCGTGGTTTGGCTGAATCAGGAGCTTCATGAGAGCTGGGGTCCTGTAGGTGGTCAGCAGAGGCTGGTGGCTAAGTAGATACGTGAATTTACATGTAAGCTGGGGTTCCTAAAACCTCACTTTTGTGTTTTTGTGCTGAAAGAGAAAAAGGTTAACACTTCTAGGGAAGTCCAGATATGTATGCCATGGGCCCATTTGAATATGTAAGAGAGTAAAAACAGCATTTCATTCAAGGCTTATGGTGGTCTAGAACAGGGCACAGTATGGGAGGCAGGGAAGGAGGGCTGGGCTCTTCCTGGCCCTGCCATATCCCCTCAGAGCTGGGATCCAGTGGTTCGGGCTGGCTCAACCTTTTCCAACTTGACAGTGAGACCAGGTGGCACTCATGATCACTTGTTTTAGGGACACGGGGCTGGCCCAGATAATGTCCCATCACTCCTTCCCATTTCACTGGAGCCGTTTACTGCAGCTCCTCTTCCACTCAGCACATCTCTTAGAGTAAAGGGGCCCGACTGTCTTCTCTCGCTGCCCCGACTCATTCTTACAGAGATGTGCTGGTGAGCAGACAAGAAACAGAGGGGAGGGGCAAACGAGAGGGCTAAGGAATCCATAGATTACTGTCATCACCTGCTTTCCTAATTAAAAGGGAGGTTATCTTTAGAACTGTTTCAGGCCCCACTCAGAAGCCAGATTCTGAAGCATCATTGCATCTCACCTCCTATTACGTTGAGAAAGCTGCCCTCGGATCAGATATCTGAGCTTTGTGACGATCTTGCCCGACGTACATAGAATCCAGCAATCAGAAGTGTGGCAGGCCAGGATGTCGCAGCCCTTATTTCTCAGCCCTTATTTTTATCCAGGCTTGCTGGGCACCTGTTCCCTCAGCCTGGCAGGACCTGCTAAAGGGTGAAGCATGTCTGTAGGTCAATTGATGATCCACTAGGGAGTGTCCCCAGAGAAAAGAAAGGGCCCTAAGGGCCCCCCTTTGGCCTTTCCTGCCCCAGCCCAGTGAAAGGGAACACAGTTGACATGTTGTTTAAGCTGGAGATGTTGCCTGTATGCGTAAAAGAGCTCTCTGTTTCAGGCTCATGTACAGTCAGGAATGGTTCCTTCTCATCCAACTGCCCATGCGCCAATGATGCTAATGACGACACAGCCACCCGGCGGTCCCCAGGCCGCCCTCGCTCAAAGTGCACTACAGCCCATTCCAGTCTCGACAACAGCGCATTTCCCTTATATGACGCACCCTTCAGGTGAGGCGTGTGTGTGCAGGGGCCGCCGGGCACCCCAAAGCATTCTGCTCGCACAGGTCGAATGGCAGGCAGGGCCAGCGCTTCAAGCCCCGCATTTGAGAACTAGCAAGACCCGTCAGAGTGTGCACAGTAGGGCCTGTGATGATCAGTTCAGTGTCAGGGCCTGAGGCTTCCGGGAGCCGAGTCTGTGTGTGTTCCGATGGTGTAAGGGTTTGGCTTGATGAGAAGCAGCAGCAGCATTCTGTGTGGCTGGTGCATGCTTAGGACTCTGTTGGCCTTCCTTGTTACAATAGGCTGGACAGGGCAGCGTTTTCCTTCCTTAGTCCCCACCTCCCCCCCGCCCCCAGTCTGACGGGGGTAGTTACCACCATGGCCGAGTTTGCTCGTAGCTCTGGAGAAGACTACCGATGAGAAAGTGTGCTGCGTGTGGATTGGTTTTGAGTGTAGCCTTAGCTCCAGCCTATGCCCTGACAGGGAGAGAAGGCCCCGTGATCGTGCTCTAACACTCGATGGCTGCCATGGCAATATTTCACAGTCTAACCTGTTACTCTGAAAGCAATACTGGTGCTTGGCTAGTATTTGGGGAGGGGGTATGTTAAGGCCTTTTTTTCCTACCCCATGAGCAACAAATCTTCTAGGAGTTTTATCTGAAGTGGTTTTACATCTGACTGGTTTGTTTCTACCCACCCACCTACCCCTCCCCCTTTTGGTGCAGATGGGAGGGAGAAGAGTGAATTAAATTTTGAGTCTTGTTCAGCTAGCACAAGGATAGTTTACAGTCATGTGCTGCAGAGACACTAGGCTAATGTGTGGTGTTGCCAGTTTTCTGTTTAAATATCCACTTTTCTTTTTTACAGTACAAGCCCACCACCAACAGCAGTTGTAAGGCTGCCCTGGAGGAACCGAAAGGCCAAATTCCCTCCTCCCTTCTACTGCTTCTACCAACTGGAAGCACAGAAAACTAGAATTTCATTTATTTTGTTTTTAAAAAAAATATATGTTGATTTCTTGTAACATCCAATAGGAATGCTAACAGTTCACTTGCAGTGGAAGATAATTTGGACCGAGTAGAGGCATTTAGGAACTTGTGGGCTGTTCCATAATTCCATATGCTGTTTCAGAGTCCCGCAAGTACCCCAGCTCTGCTTGCTGAAACTGGAAGTTATTTATTTTTTAATGACCCTCGAAAGTCATGAACACATCAGCTAGCAAAAGAAGTAACAAGAGTGATTCTTGCTGCTATTACTGCTAAAAAAAAAAAAAAAAAAAAATCAAGACTTGGAACGCCCTTTTACTAAACTTGACAAAGGTTCAGTAAATTCTTACCGTCAAAATGACGGGTTATTATTTATAAATCAAGTTTGATGGAGTGATCACTGTCTACAGTGGTTCAACTTTTAAGTTAAGGGAAAAACTTTTACTTTGTAGATAATATAAAATAAAAACTTAAAAAAAATTAAAAAATAAAAAAAGTTTTAAAAACTGATACCAAGTTAGTGTGTGTTTGTGTAAGCTTAAGATATTTCTATTTTAGGATACTTCGTATCAAGGCAGGAGGGCTGAGTGTGCTTTCTTAAATATCCTGGAAGGTTAGTTGTCAAATGACTTTTCTTCTTCACCTTCAGTTCTGGTTCAAGGTATCTCTAGACAAGACTGAGACATTCTCTTTGGTGGAAAGGTCCGCTCCAGAAGGAGGAAGGCTGGCCAGAGCTGGGCAGCACTGAGATCCCACATCCTCAGCTGGTTCTGTAAGCTTCCTTTTTAATATCTCCTGAACCCAGATGAGTGTTAGTCAGAAGTCGTCCTGAGTCACACACCTGTTTTACCAGTAGGGGGCAGGAGACACTTTTTAAAAAGAAACTCAGAGGGCTGAAAACAAGGCAGCGATGTACAAAGTAGCTTATTGCCGTAGACTCACAGCATTGCTCATGTTCCCCATTTGTGGGAGGACAGAGGGAAAAGCAGGTAATTGAGCAGAGCAAGGATTTTGCAGAGACCATAATGATAGAGCCTTTAAATATTGTGGCAACAAGTCAAGGTTCTGAAAACTTTTTTTTTAATTCATGTGTAGCAATTTGTACATTATAGCAAAATTTGCATTATTCAAGAATAAGTTACTTGTACAGTACATAAACAATACATAAAAATTTGCCAAATACCTTCTGCCTATAATGATGTAGAATGGATCCATTTACTCTGTTGTCATTACAGTGTGCTGCTTATTCCAGCCAAACACTGGGTATCAGATGTGTCCTTGTTAAGAGGCAGTGGATAATATACTATCAAGTTCCTCAAGCCTGTGGGAGATGTTAGAGCTCACATGACATTTGCGATAAGAGTTGTAGCCCTGAATTAAAAGCATGAAGGAATCTCAGGCAACACTTAGGGAAGAGTTCAAGGCCTTGATTTTAGGTTAAGAAACTGTTATGTAAAAATAGTGTTCTCTGGCCTAAGATTTTAATGATTGCTATTCCTTTTTCCTACACGGTCCAGAAATGATCAAAGGCAGAAGATTTATACCAGATAAAGCCATATGGATTGCTGGTCTAAAATTCAAGGCAGGTTAGTTGACTTAATTCTTTGGTGCTGGTGACTGTTAGTTTGTAAAAGTTCATTCAAGACAGAAGAAGGAAGTGATGGTGCTGGGAGCAGTCAAGCTATCCTTGTTGTCTGTCATTAGAGATAACTGGAGGGATCGTGGTGCTTACTATCCATCTGGCACTCAGAGCCCGGGCTCTCAGTGGAGGTTGTTGGCTTGGCTTCTTGCTGCCAGCAGCAGTCACACTGGGGCCAGGAGGGTGGTGGGGTATGCTGTGACTGTGCTGGGCTGGCTGTAGCCGGCAGGGCCATTGCCTCATTGCCTGTGAAGGCATGAAGCCCAGGGACCCACTGCTCCTTTTCCTCTATCTCAACCTGCTCTAGCAGAAAGAAAAGGCATTGGCTCAGTGTCACTTCTTCTCAGGCCATGAGGGGGCTTTTTTCCGGAATGTATTTGAGCTGTCCTGGGAACTTGGACATGTTTTAAAAAGTGTTTTTCTTGAGCATTTTACACTGAAGCAGTCTGGAGGTGGGTAACTTCCAATTTTCTGTCACAGAGTCTGAACTTGTCCTTGTAGCCAATGGGTCAGAGCTGCTAGTTCGCTGTGCCTGGCTTGCCTCTTGCTATTACCTGAGAATTGTATGGTGAGCAGCTATGAAGTGAGTGCCCCTGGCTTAAAGATGTCAAATCCCAGATGTTTAGGTCCCATCCCTTCTGGCTAGAGGGAGGGGACTCACTTGGGTTGTTGCCTACTTGGCCCCTTTCCTGTGCGGACAAGGGGACAATCTGTACCAGTGACTTCTCAGCACTGACTTTCTGTGCTGAGCTTTCTCTAAGAGAAATCCAGAACAGTGCTTACTTCTCTGGTTTACACTTCACTGAGCATTCATTACATAGAGAAACCTGCTTGATGTGTAGAAAAATGAAGGAAAGAAGTGTCCTTAGAAAAGACCACAAATCTGGGTCGGATCTGCTTTACAATCTATGAAAACACCCAGGAGCGTTGGTTTTTAAAGTGGTGAAGAGGTGACTGCTTGCCCCCTCCACCACCACCCCAAAAACCCCAGAAAATTCTAGAAGCAAAAGTGACCTCTGGGAATACAAAGAATGGCTGGAGGGAGCAGACCAAACCCTCACCCCAGATGAGGCAGGCAGTAGTTAGTTTTAGACCAAGGGTTAAATTTAGCCTCTGATTGATAGATCTATAAATGTTAAGCTGTGCTAAACTCCCGGTTTCCTAGAGGCCACTTTGGTGAGCTTGATGGCTCTACTGAATGGCTCCACTCTTCACTGCCCCCCCTTGTTTCTGAGCCTCTGCATGAAAGTTCTGGGAGGAGCCGGCTCCCCTGTGAATTGTATTACTGGTGAAAGGCAGGTACAGATAGAGCTCCGACTGCAGGACCCCCTGGCTGCTGGAGACGATGTGTCCCATGTGTACGTGCACACATATTCCTCGTCAAGTGAAGCCGTGAGCGGCTGGAACAGAACACTGATCCTGGGCTGTTACAGGAGTTTCTCATTAGCTGTGGCACCAGATTCCCAGCTCCTATTTTGGCTCAAGAATGAACCTAAAACCTTGTGGGATAGTTTATAAGCCATCAGATTCCTGGGGGGGCTCTGAGCCGGCCCTGTTGGTGAAGGATTTACCAGAAGAAGGGGCCCAGCCTTTTTGTTTGTCCCTCCCTCACCCCTTAGTTAAACTAGTTTAACTCTCACCATAATTCTGCTATAAACCACAATCCAGTTTATTCATAAGGCACCAGGGTAGAATTACTCCTTGCCACCCTCCTATTTCAGTAATTGCCTGAATTTCCCTGAAAGGGTGACACACTTCAGTTCTCTACATTTAGGAAGGACAGTGGCTACTCAGCAGCAGGTGACTGTCCTGGGGATGAAAAAGACGGGGAAGCCAGGCGTGCTGGCTCAGACCAGGAACTAGTCAAGTAGGGTTTGCATAGCTGTGTCTGACTACAAAATCGCATGGGTATTAAAGAGTGCAATGAAATAAGCAATAATTGAGTTTTGAAACCTGAATCCTTTGAAAAATTAATCTGAGGTAAAACGTTTAAAATAATTAACCTTGAGCTTTGTCCTAAAGCTGCGAGTCAGAGCAGGAGTGGTGTTTTCGCCTATGGCACAGGTACCAGCAGACCTGCCCCGTGGACTGAGGCTACACCAGGCAAACCACATGAGGATCCAGGGCTTGTTAGTGTTTTGGGCTTCCTGACAACCCCCCACCCCCACCCCGAAAGTCTGCCATCAGCTGTGACAGTGTCAGTGAAAAAGAGAACCCAGGTTCCACCACCAGCTCTGGCCCTCACCCCACCACCTCCTGTAAGAGGGATGGGGACAGGTCCTGGGGACTCCAGGCGGGAGCCAGTGGCATCTGTGAACAGAACTACATCTGTAAACAATAAGGAGAAAGCCCAGTGACGGATGGATGAAACTTACAGATGGCCCTTTAACAGGCCTAATAGAAGGGTCACATCCAAACCGGAAGGAGCAGTTCACAGTGTCCCTTAAATCTCTCTCTGGAAGGAAGGAAAGAAAGTTACATTCACAAGTTCACATCTCTGCTTGCTTGTGCTCCTCGGGGGCATGCGTGAGGCCTGGGGTTCCTCACCGCCCGTCAGAGAGGTGTGTACTGATTGTCTATGGCCCGTAGATGGCTCCGGGAGGTGGAGTCCATTTCGTAGTCTGAGTCCCGGGCTCGACTGGCAGGTTCAGGCTCCAGGTGCCGCAGGCTGTTGGCCAGTTCCTCAGGCGAAGGCACCAGGTGGAATATCTGCTCTGGGGGAGAGGAGCGGCCTGGGAGACCCTCTGGGCCGAGTCCCCGCGGACAGCCAGAAGAGCTAAGGTGGGGAAGGCCCAGCTCCGAATCCCAGTGAGCGAGGGAGAAGGGGAACAGGACAGTGTTGGAGGAACCTGGGGGACAAGTGATCGAGAGAGAGACAAACACGGTCAGTCTTCATGTGACACGGGGCAGATGTCGGAAGAAAAAACCGATCTCTATGCCCCTGGGTGTGCAGCCAGCTTTTACCCACCACCTGGTTCCCTGTGCCACCCACCCCCTTTATCAAGGCTCACACCTGGTGGCTGGGAGACGACTACCACGTAGCTGGACAGGCGGACGTCACAGGCAGCTCCGCACTCGAGGGGGATGGGGGAGCGCTGGAAGTGGTGCAGCATGTCCACGACGGAGGGGAAGTGCAGGTGCTGCACTCGGCACTGGCCCCGCTCGGTCAGCGACAGGCGCAGGTGCTACGGGAGGAGCGGAGCATGGGCTCAGCCACTGGCCACGGAGGGTCTGGAACCTGGGGGTGGGGGTACAGCCCCCCCCACCGTGCCCCATACCTTGGCTATGCCTTGGAAGTTGAATGTGAGCACATACTCTCCACGCCGTGTCTCACTCTGCCGTACCAGGAACACTCCGTGAGCGTCAGGACCCTGCAGCTGAACCAACTGAGCTGCCTTCACCCGGGAGATGGGGCCGTGGAACCATGGGTAGCAGGACAGGAAGTGATCGGTTTTCTGACAGGCTGGGTCCAGCAACCCCCCAGGAGAAGCACCTGGTAGACAAGATGGGTGATGGTAACGCCCTGTGGTATCTTACATCCGGGGCTCAAGCTGGTTCTGACTTACATGAAGGACCGAGGCCTAGACCCACTCACCTTGGTTCAGGGAATCAGTGCTTCCCCCCGGAGAGTTGGACGTGCCAGGCTCTAGGGCTGAGGGAATATGCATCTCCGGGTCTGTGCTCTCCAGCCTGCTGAAGAGGCTGAGGTTAGGATCTGGGGAGACCAGGGGAGTAGGAAAAGCTGTGCCAAAGGAGTGGGGCCCTACGGTCTGGGGCCTCACCCATGGCCTGTGCACTCCCGGAGCTCAGCCATCCAGGAATTCAGCTGCTGCTCGTCCCCCACCTCAAAGATGATATCTGTCCGGTCCTTCACCTGGCAAGGAAGAAGGGAGTGCTGTATGGGTGCCTCGGGTGTGCAGGTGTGACCCCGGGTGGGAAAAGCTGTCACTCACCTTCAGGACAAAGGTATAGAGGTTGTCTGGCATCTCGAGGCGTGTGCATCGCCGGACCTCCTGGATATTGGAGCAGGCTGCTTGTAGCTTGGGCTTTGAACTCTAGAAGACCAAGGTGGGGCATGAGGCTTGTTCCTGATGGCCCTTCACCCACCCAGGCCTCTGTTTTTCTGCAGTCTCCCCAAGGGCTTAGCTGGGTGAGTGTTCAGGGTTCTGCCAAGGGGGCACCCAGGCCTGGAACAAGGTCTACCACTCTAGCTTGCCAAGGTCCCTGCTGTAGTCTCTGAGCACTGTTCCCACACCCCACACACTGAGATCCTCCGAAATCTAGGTTAGCTGAGTGCCAACCCCCTCTTTACCCGAACCTCTCTCTCTCAGGTGTTTGCCTGCTGACATCCGTTTCTGCTTCCACTGGTACAGCAAAGAGCCCCACCGCCCCCAACCCAGCCAGGTCACAATGGCTGCTGACCCCCTCATCAAAAGAAGCCCAGAGAGTGGATGTGAGAGTACCCAACCGAAGTCACCTTTCCCTCTGTGGGGCTGTGCCAGGGGGCCCAGGCCTTTGTCCTGGCTTTAGCCCCCCCCCCCCATCAGTTCCTCATGAGTGCAGGCCTCTCCTGACCTAACATCAGCTGTGGGAAACAAACAGACACTCTCACCACAGCTTAAAGAAACTCAAAATCTTGGAGGTGAAGTCCTGTGCCTGAGGGAGGGCAGATGAGGCTTTTACCTCTGTCCACAGCGTGCAGCCTGGAGCCTCACACTGCCGCACCTAACCAGCCTGCCTGTCTCCAAGTCTGAGGACGCGGAGCAGTGGGTGGGCTTCAGGGTGAGCGCCTGCAGACTAGCTCAGCCACAGGCTCTTGGGGCTTCTGCCAACATCCCTAAAGGGACAGAGCCTGGTATGGCTGGCCCCAGTTAGAACCAGCTGGAAACCTACACAAAACCTTGGACCCAGGAGTCTGCTGTGACATCCAACATACACAGGGTTCAGAGTACATGGGAAGTGGTCCCTTACCCCTTGGCCAGCAGGAGTTCCTCTCCTGGGTCCTGACTGCACCTGGCTAAAGCAGGGGCTGATCTTGCATAGGGTGCCCCTAAAACACAGGTGCTAGCATCTCTAGGGCAGCAGTTTCTCAGAAAGGAGGTCTCCCCGCTACTGCCCACCCCCATCTCCTCGTCCTCCTCTTGTGATAAAGGTGATAAGACTGTTTCTCCCGGGGTCATGAGATGATCAATGGCTGCTTCCAGCAGGGGCCAAAAGCAGATAAGAACGGTCAAAGGAGCCAGAGATGGTGGGGGGGATGGACAGAGAGGCTGAATGAACTCGGCCCCGTCTCTCCAGTACCTCTCTCTCCCCAAGGACCAGGAGACAGCCAGGCCCACCTGGGAAGGGCCAGCCCGGCCAAGCCAACACAGGGCAGGGGCAGAGGGATGGAAACAAGGCAGGCCCGAAGGCTAGTTCCTGGCGCTGTGGCTTTGGGGGAAATCTGACCTCCACATCTCGGGCAGCAGCTGCCTTTTCAAGAAGTGGTACAAGAGCCCATCCCCAAGGCCACGTGTGTAACTGCTCGGGACACGCAGGCACTAGGCATCCATGGTGACCCTAGAGCCAGGCCACCTGCTTCAGCTATACTCCACCTGCAGGAGGGCTGTTGAACAATGAGGGAAGGAGCAGCCTGGCGGGAGAGGGTTGGCCAAACTGGGGCTCTTCCCAGTCCAGACACCCCCCTGTCCCCACCAGTCTGGAGGGAATAACAGCTCTAGGAACCCCTGACATCTGCGGTGGTGGACTGCCTCGTCTCACTAGCGTGATAAAGGAGGGAGCAAGCTCAGAGAGGTGGCCAGTCAGTCCCAGCCCTAAGTGACCACCAGCCAGGCGGTTTTATCTTTCAAGTTTCTCTTATGTGTCCCCCATACCCCAGTTTTTCAGCCTGGGAGCCCGTGAGATGTGGGGAGCACAGGAGTCTCATGCAGAACTGACACGGGCCCTGGGCAGGCCGGAGTGCATATGGCTCAGCCTCTCAGAGCCTCTGTTTCCTTTCTGCAAAATGGGTAAAGTACAAGGGCTGTTTCCTTTCTTCTGCTTTTGCAGTTGGCTCTGCCTGCCTCCCAAGCCTCCCCACTCGCTCCAGGCCCTCAGGATCACTGGGAGGAAGTAGGCCAGGCCAAGAGGGAACAGAACTAGTCTCCCTTTCAGTTCCGCTCTGGGCCCTGGCCCCAGGGTGAATGCTGAGATTAACCAGCAAAGCCACTGGGGGTTTCACTCTGAAGGGGGGGCCTCCATGCCAGCTCTGTCCCCAGCGGCTGAGGAACTGCTGACGTGGCAGGCGGCAGCAAAGAGGATTTCCCCCTCTCCCCCCACAGCCACCCCTGGCTGCACAGATGCTGGCTTCCATCTGCCCACTGTCTAAGATGACACAGGTTCTTCCTGACTCCTCTCAGGCAGCCTGGGGGACCACTGCCCCAGCCAGCCCAGTCGTCTCACCCGGTGCCGTACAGCTAGGGGCACAGCCAGGATCTGAACCCCAGAGCTGGTGTGTGCAACTACTGTGCTGTCTCTGATGGTGGAGAGAGGCCAGAGGCTCTGCCCAGACTAGAGTGGTGAGTGAGTGCATGGGGCAGGATAAACCCTGCCTGTGGCCACAGCCCTAGCTGGATGGTCCAAAGCAGGACTCGAGAGCACTGGTCCCGTGTGGAAGGACCAATGGATGCCTTCCTGGTTTGAGCATTGCAGTGGGACAGAGCTGGGATGGAGAGCTGAGCCCAAACCCTGGGGCTGGATCAGCAGCTACAGGAACATTGCGGGGAGGGGGGTGCTCCAGGTTCCCCTCTCTAGCATGCCCTCTATCCCACCTGCTCTCTAGACCCACCTCAGAGTCACACTTGGGTGACTGAAATGGCCAAACCACTCCAGATAATGTAGTGTAAGCAGCAGCATGTCGCTCACTACATCCTCTCCTGGGAAGTAAGTTTCAGCTCCCAGCATCCACAAAGCTAGCTGCTTTCCTGTGGCTGCTGTGATTCCTGGGGGAATAACCATTTCTCTCTTTGCCCTGGCAGCTAGGAAGCTCAAAGGCAAAGATGCGGATTAGCTTTGACACTGTCCCCACAGCAGGGCTTGCATTTCTATACCTGACTTTAGGCTCTATACTTCTCTCATCCCTCTAGATGTTAGTGTTCAGTCTTGTCTCTGCTGCTACTTCTATAACCCTGGCCAAGTGGCTCAGCTCTCCATCAGTGTTGTCGTCTGTAAAGCAGAGCTATTTAATAGTCGCTGTCTCCTTGCACGGTTGCTATAGTGACTGGGTAAACTACTGCAAGTGGGGGGAAAAAATGGCCTGACAAACAGCTGTTGTTAAATTTCTAGGCTGGGGTGTGGGGCCAGCCAAGGTGGGTGAAGCCCGGGGTCCACTGTATCAGAGCTTCCCCTCCAGGTGGCCTGGGGACTGGACATACACGTGACACGCACATGCCCTCGTTGAGCCCATCTTGCAGTGAAATCCGCATGTCATCTAACCTACCTGCGTACGGGCCCTAGTGAAGGTGGGCGAAAACAACAGAATGTAGTTTATATTAAGATGTATTTCAGGGGCGCCTGGGGGGCTCAGTCAGTTAAGCATCTGCCTTTGGCTCAGGCCATGATCCTGGGGTCCTGGGATCGAGCCCTGTGTCAGGCTCCCCACTCAGTGGGGAGTCTGCTTCTCCCTCTCCTCCTCCCTGCCCTGCTTGTGCTCACTCTCTCAAATAAAAAATTTTTTTTTAAAAATGCATTTCAGCGTGACTATGCAGACAACACAATGACCCACTCAGGTTTGTTTCTGAGTTTGTTTTAAATGATTGAGAACATAAAGGAGCCAGGGAGCAGGGTAAGCCCTAAGAGAACAAGGAGTGTTCAGTGGACATTAAAACTGGGCAGAAAGTTGAGGTGCTTCTCTAAGACTATACTGTTCTGGCTCTAGGTTTGTCATCTCTTGTGCTTCTAGATGGTGGCAGGGACATCTCTGCCTCAGCCTATGGGTTTACCTGACCCTCACTGACCCATGGGTCCCCTTGCCCCCACTGGTGGGGCTTTGGGCTTCAAATCAGCTTAGGGGGGTTGAGAGCAACAGATGGAACCAGACCTTTCCTATGTCTCTCCGCCTTGTTTTCCCTCATGCCGTCACCTGGAAACTGTCCCATGACCTGCTGCTGTTCCCCATGTGCTAAGTTAGGGCAGGGCCACAAGCATAGGCTGAGGGCAGGGATGGCCCTTCCAGAGTCTTCCAAGGTAACAGGCTATATCCCACTCCGCCATGCCCTCACAAGCACTTTGAATGGGGCCTGTCACCATTCATTCCTTCAAGACCCCAGCAGAGGGACTGGCCAAGCACTCACTGAACCCCAGAGGAAACAAAATACACAGTCCCTGCCTCACACAGTTTCCATGATAACAGGGGAGATAGATGCCCGACATGAAGGAGACAGGAAGGACCCAGGAAGGTGGGGGAAGCAGTGAAGGGCCACAGAAACAATGTGGGCTCACCTCCATTACGAGGAGAGCATAGCTGAGCTTCCCAGGCACCAGGATGGCCCTTGCAAAGGCCCTGAGGTGGGAAAGCACATGAGCACCTCGGGAGGCTGTAACCACAACGAGGTGGTTACAGTAGGGCCTCAGAAGTCCCCGTGCGGTCTCGAGGCTGTGGGGGTCAGTCAGGGCTTGTTCGAAGGCAGGGATGTGGAAATGGCAGCTGCATGTACAGTTCAGAAGCTCCAGGGAGCTCACACTAAATACCTCGACAGCAGCCTACCAGCTAGTTGGGCCAGAGCAGCTCTTACCTCCCTCTCCATGGGAAGCCGGAAGGGGAGACAGCACTAATTCACACCCAAGTAGCAAAGGGCCTGGCACAGAGGGCACCGTGGTGTGGGCAAGGCAAGCCCTCACAATGGCCTTATTCCGTCCACTGCACCCCACTGGCCACTGGAGGAGCCCTTATCCAATGAAAGGCTCGAGGAGAGGCGTCTCACCATCTGGAATTACCCAGACCACAGCAGCCCCCTGGCAGTCTTGTCTCTCCCAGGGCTTTGGGCCCTCACTCCTCTCCTACAAAGAGCAGCAGTGGAACAGGAAGTAGGATACAGTGTACAGCTGGAGGTCTAGGTTCCCTAGACCCCTGAGCCACATGCTTCTGCAGCAGCACCTGTGTCCTCTGGGCAGCATCCCAGAGGCCTGGAGCCCAGCTCGAGATGGTTAGACGAGTCCTAGCTCCACCACTTAGTACCTCTGGGATCCTGGGCATGGCACTAACCGCAGCCTCAGTTTCCTCTTTGGTGACATGGGGACAGGAAATAGATCCTGCTGACCTCCCAGGAATAGAGGGAGGATGGGAGATGGTCTTGGATGATGGCTGGAAAACTTAAAAGACTCAGAGGAAATTCCAGATCCCAGTCATAGATGGCTGAGTCCCCCCATTCCTGCCCAGAGCCTGGAATGGGCGCTGCCTGGAGGAAAATGAACGAAGGATGAAACATCACTGTGGAAAATGCCCAGTCAAGTCTTACGATGGGTATCAAAACACCAGCCTACGTACAAGAAAAAGAAAATACCCTGACTTGTTTCCCACACACCTCCAAAAACGATTTTAGTCAGGGATCTCTGAGTGGGAGGGAGACAGCTGCTAAAATATAGAGCAAAGTTCTACTTGCTACAAATCTGTCTCCGAGCTACCTGGCAGCCAGTGCAAAAAGGGACTCTCCCGGGGCGCCTGGGTGGCTCAGTCCTTAAGCATCTGCCTTTGGCTCAGGGCGTGATCCCGGAGTCCTGGGATCGAGCCCCGCATCAGGCTCCTCCGCTGGGAGCCTGCTTCTTCCTCTCCCACTCCCCCTGCTTGTGTTCCCTCTCTCGCTGGCTGTCTCTATCTCTGTCGGATAAATAAATAAAATCTTTTAAAAAAAAAAGACTCTCCCAAGAGAGGGCAGCCCCTTGTGCATGGAGAATCCTACGCCCAGTCCACGGAAGGCTCTGGGAAAGTGCCAGAGCAGAGAAACCTGTTGAACGCACGTGTTCCCATGACTTCAGCCACCCAGCGTCCGTCTCAGAAACCTCTCTGGGGCCTGCATCATTGCCCCACAGCAACCTTCCCATTCTGGGGCTTGGGAGTTAGTCCTCACCGTGAGTCTTCACTCTGCCTCGTCCTCTATGGACAGATGACACCCGTCTGGCTTGTCTTCACTTTTATAAGATCTAACAATGCCACTAACCTCCCACGAGAATCTGGTGACAGTGTGTGCAGAGTGCTTCCAGTGGGTATGGAAAGGTCCTGGAGGATGAACGCAGGCCTTAGGAAGATCCAATCTGCTCAGAAGCAAAAGTCCCCCCCCCCCGGTCCCACTGCAGTCGGCCCACACAGCCGTCTCCCCACTTTACACTGTAAGCTCAGGAAGGCCTCCCTTCTTCCTTTCACCTTTGCCTTCAGCAGGGCACAGAGTAAGTGGCTCTAAGTGTTTGCTGAACACCCCAAAGTGGAAAGGTGGGAGGAAAGGTGCTGGAACTTAAGAGCACGGCAAGAACCACTGCGCGGAGGCCAGAAATACGGCCAAATCCAGAAGATGGCGGGGGAGTTGGCTGGGGCTCGAAATGCTGGCAGACGCCCCTTCATGAGCACCTGCACGTGCCAGGCACTGGGGCCTGGGCTATCAGTGGCTTCTGGACTGTTGACTCCATAAGCTGTCACCATTTAAAAATTTTTTCCAATTTCACAGAAAAGAGCATCCTTTTGAAGAATAGAGGTACCAGGACCAAGAAAGCAGGAAGGTCACTGTTCCAGTGTAAGGGACAATCGTTAACGTTAAGTATGGTGATACTCTGGTGGGAAGACCCTCACCAGCCTGCTCTGGGCCACCTGTCTGCCGAAGGAACAGTGGTGGGGGCCTTCCATGCCCCTCCAACCAGCCGGGGCTGGTGCTTTCCCACTTCACAACGGCAGTGCCAAGACTAAGAAAAGCCCCAGGGGTACTGATCGCAACACAAGGAGTACATCACAGCCGTCTGGTTGGCCTGTGACCTCTGCAAGTGAGCCTCAGGTCCGTATTCCAGCCCAAGCCCCAGGCGGATCTGAACCCCACTGGTACCTGAGGGGAGTGCTGGGCAGGAAGGACACCCCCCTTCCCCAGGCACCGGGCTCTGTCCACCCCACAGAGGCAGAATGGTAGATGCTGGGGGAGTGGAATCCGGAGCCAGGCAGCTGCTGGGGGTAGACGGGGTGCTCCCAGGGAACCCCCACTACAGAGTGAGGGCCCAGAAAACAGGGTGACATCCTGAACCCCCAAGAGATGGGCAGCATTGAAACAGAGCTGCCATCCACCTGTCCTTCCTGGGCTACGCCCAGATGGGTCCAGACTCCAGCTATTCCCCACCCTGTCCTCTGCTCAGCACTCTTTCTGTAGGCCTCATCTCGCTGCCAAGAGTAGCCCAAATCCTCACCGTGGCCCGCAGGACCCTGCAGCCCCTCATCCTCTCCTCGACCTCGTCCCCTCCCGCTCAGTGCAGCCCTGGCCTCCGCCCTCCCTTACGTGTACCAAGCACACTCCCACCTCGGGCCTCTGCACCTGCCATTCCCTCTGAAAGGCAGCCCCCCAAGGCTTCACAAATCTAGCTCTTCGCAGATTTGGGTCTCGACCCCCGTGCCACCTCATGAAGGCCCTCCCCGACCACAGTGTCTAAATACACAGTCACCATCACATAAACCCCCTTCCTTCCTTCCTTCCTTCCTTCCTTCCTTCCTTCCTTCCTTCCTTCCTTCCTTCCCTGCGCCTGCCAACCTGTGAAACAGGCTCCGCGGAGACTTGGTTTGTTCACGCGGCAGCCCCGGCACCGAGCACGGTGTATTCCGGCGAGCTGTGTGCTGGGTCTCCCCGAGTGCTGGGGACCGGTGGGGCACAGGGCATGGCCCCCAGTGCACAGCCCCACCCAAGTGAGGGCTCTGGAGGAGGGACAGGGTACTTCGAGGCACTGGCTGGTCGGGGGAGGAATGGAGGCCAGGCAGTCGGGGTGGGCTGGGCCTCGCAGGGCTCCAGCGGGCTGGGGGAGAGCACTGGCTGCAGGCGAGACTTCGGACCGGGTTCGGACAAGGGTTCACACAAGCTCCTCTCTGCAGCTGGGAGCAAGCTGGTTCTGCCTCTCGGGCCCTCCAGCTCTCCATCTGTCACCGGGGGTTCAGACCCTTGTCTGCCTAGCCCTGGAGCCCTCAACCCCAGGCCTCCATCCCTCCATCCAGATGGTTCTTCCCTGCCTGCCTCGTGCTCTCCCATGCCAGGCCTCTGTGTGCGGGACGCGGTGCCTGATCCAGACTGTGGCCTCAGCAGAGGAAGCCTTCCCCTCCTCCAGGGAGCCTTCTCTGGTCACTCATTCGTGGTTAGTGCGATTCCTGTGCCTCTCCCTCAGCATGGGTCTTATCAGGCCTGGCCATAATTTCCTGATGAGGCAGCTGCCCCCACCGTCCGACTGGGAGTTCCTCTGGGGGTGGGGACAGGGCACCAAACCTTGTTCTGAGGTGGGGCCCAGCAGTGGGTCCGGCCCAGAGGACATGCTTGGGGTGGGTGCCAGGGGCCCCAGCCCTCAGATGTGGGGGAGCAGAGGCAGATGTGAGGTGTGGTGAGTTTTCTCACCCCCTCCCTTGTTCCCCACCTCCTTTGGGGGTAAACTGAAGGCAATGAGCCTGTTGTAGGGACTGAACAAATGTTGGAACTATAGACCACAGGTCACTTCCTTCCTTGGGCCCAAACCCCCGCTCCACAGGCCCTTCAGATGCCTGCTTCAGCCACTTCTCTCTGGGGTGACCCGGAATAAATCACTTCGCTTTCCTGTGCTTTTGTTTCCTCCTCTGTAAAAAGGGGATGATAGTGGAACCCACCCCCTAGGGCTTCTGAGGCAGACCTGCCTGTCGCCTGAGCACACAGGAGTCCCCCAGGCTCACCCAGTTCACTGTGAGCCAGATCTCTTCCTTGGTTTGGCCCCTTTGCCTTATGTCCCCTCTCAGGGGACCAGGAAAGGGATGGGAGATGCTTCTGGAAAAGCCACATGAATCCAGTCAGCTTCCCCCCTTCCCTGGCAAGCAAGAGTCCCCGAGAGCCCCAGAAAGGCAAGCACAGACACGGTGATACAGACCCCCAAACAAAACAGTCCTGCTTAGAGACGGAGTCCCCATCGTCTGCCTTCCCCTTCTACTCTTGGACCCTCAGAGGCCCCAAGGAGGCCCAGTGTAGGTGATTAGCCAGAGAGGCTGAGTCAGGGCCTGCGGGCCTGTCCAAAGCCCCACCTGTATGAGCTCCCCTTCATGCCCATAAGGGTCCCCCCACGTGTCAGACTCACAGTGACACCGTCACAAAGCCCCCTCTCAGAGAGATGGAGGTGACCACACACACACAGAATCACAACAACAGGGACACAGAGCTCCTCTCAGATGCTGGAACACCTCCCCCTGACAAACACCCAGAGGGAGCCAGTCCCCCAACAAACAGCACCGGCCTGGGATCTCCCCAACACTCACTCAACCCTGTCCTGAGATGCGGGTGCCCTGGTTCACGCAGAGTGAGGACAGGTGTGAACTTCCACTCCAAGGCCAGCCCATGGGGGGTCACACTCAAGTTTGGGGAGGGGGCGCATGGCTCAAGAGGGACCACCTTGGAAGTGCCACATGCTCCGCACCCGCTCGTGGGCATAACTGAACAAATGAACCAAAGAGCCAGTCAATCCATCGGCACCGTTACCGGCTGATCTTGACCCCCCAACAGGGTGACAGAGGTCCCCACATCTGGCACTGCCCAGGACAGAGCCTTATAGGGGCAGCAATAAGGGGCGCCAGTGCCCCCCACCCTTACTGGCCAGGCCACACGCTAACACCTCCCAGGCTTTCTCCCCTCCACACCTGTACTCGAGCTGTGCCCTCCATGCAGGGCACCGTTCCCGGCCAAAACCTTTGGCCCTCAGGGTGGCAGACTGGGCTCAACAACTGGACCCTGGAGCTCGGCCGCTGTGAAGAGTCAGCGGACATCACAGGCTGCTCAGCAACCACCTTCAATCCATTTAACCCATGTCCGCCTGGCTGGTCTGGAACATTCTTGTGGATGGAAATGGCACTCAGCAAGCCCAGAGATGGTCCTGAGCAGGGTCGGACCCAGCCAGAAACACCCCCCACCCCCGCCCTCCCCATTGCCCGCTGCAAGCCAGCTGCCACCAGCCCACCACCTTGAGCGACCACATCCTGTTCCCAGAGCCCCCGCCAGGAATCCTCCCTGCCCCCACATGGCCACAGAGCCCCAAGGTCAATGCACCCTGTCCCCATCCACACCTTGCCCCCAGCTCTGCTCTCCCTTCCCAGTGCCACTGCTCCCGGCCACCTCCGTCCTGGGGACTCCCCCAAACCATGCGTGCCGGGCCGTGGTCAAGACCGAAGCCGTGGCTCCCAGAGGCCACACCAGTGTCCAGGTGCGCCCAAGCATCAAAGCTGCCACTGCCCTCCTGGGCCTTCCTGCCACGCTGGAGGGTGTGCTCTGCAAACTTGGGCACCCCCCCCTCAACACTGATGGGCCCACCGGAGTCTGCAGGTGATTGCCATGGGTACCACTGGGCCAGGGGTCCCGGGCTTCAAGGGCTTGGATGAGGTGCCCACCGTGGGCCCGGCTGTGAAGCCAGAGCAGTTGGGGGAAGCCCCTCACCCAGCAATATGGGCTTCGGCTGTGGCCCCAGGGCCCAGCGGCTGCCGAGGCGGCTGAGGGTGGAAAAAGCTGTGGTTGAGAACTAACAGCTTCTGTCAGCGGCCTCGGGTGGGGGAGCGCAGCGGAGGAGAGGGGGCTCGTCACCACCCAGACCCACTGCCTGCCTTCGAAGAATGATGATTCAGAAGAGGTGGAAGCGACGGCCTCTGGGGTGCAGGGCGCTGCGGGGGCGCCAGGAAGGCTCCCACCCCAGAGCGGAGGGAACACGGGCGGCAGCAAGCTGGCCAGGTCGCCCCTGCAGCCACCACACGGCACCGGGGTCTCCCACCCTCCCGAGCTCAGTCAGGAGGACTTGCCATCCCTACCATGAGCCCGCGTTCGGAGTGCTCACCGTGTGATGGGCCTTCGCACACAGCATCTCATGGACATCAAAAAACAACAGGAAATCACACCAGCCATAAAGAATAAAAACCGGATGGATTAAATAATTAGAAGTGAAAAATAAAACCAAGACAAAACTGGAATAGAACCTAAGTAATTATCTGATCCAGGGTGGGAGAGGCCTGAAGCAGAAAAAGCAAAGAATAAAACCACAAGGGAAAAGATCACTGTATTTTATTGCCCAGACTTAAAAACCTCCAGAAATGAAGAACCTCAGGATAGAAACTGAAAAAAATGGCGAGCTAGGGAAATACTAGCAACATGTGACAGAGAGCTAATAGGCATGTAAAGAGCTCTTGCAAATCAACAAGAAAAAAGGCAGACAGTGCTGTAAATGGCCTGTAGGTCACAAAATGTATATGCCCAAGAAATGGAAGAGAAACAGTCCAAATCCACAGGGACAGAAAGTAGACTAGTGGTTGCCAGGGGCCGGGGAAGGTGGGGCCTGGAATTGGGACTGACCGCTAGGGGGATGGAAATGTTCTGGAATTACTAGTGATGGTTGCACACACAGTGACTATACTAAAAACCAATGAACTGCACTTTCCCATGGTGAAGTGTTACGTCATGTGAATTATATGTACTCAATGGTGTTTAAAAAGAGAAACGGCCAGTCCCACTGCAGTCATAAAGGGCAAGATGGCCGCTTCATCTAGAAGTTGGCAGAGGTTTTCAAACAATTTTTTTAAGATTTTATTTATTTATTTGACAGGGAGAGAGACATTCAGCACGAGAGAGAACACAAGCAGGGGGAGTGGGAGAGGAAGAAGCAGGCTCCCAGCGGAGGAGCCTGATGTGGGGCTCGATCCCATAACGCCGGGATCACGCCCTGAGCCGAAGGCAGACGCTTAACGACTGAGCCACCCAGGCGCCCCATGGCAGAGGTTTTTAAAATAATACCCAGTGCTGGCACTTCTGGTGATGAGAAGATACGTGGGTCTAACCTTTCTGGAAGGCTGTTTGTAAAGGATCTATCAGAAGCATTAGAAATGGCCAGTAAGCACATGAAAAAAAATGCTCACCATCATTAGCCATCAGGGAAATGCAAATCAAAACCAGACGAGATAGCTCTTCACACCCACGAGGATGATTACAATCAAGAAGACAGAGAACAAGAGCTGGCGAGGATGTGGAGAAGTTGAGCCCTCGCATGCTGCCGGGGGGAACGTGAGACGGTGCAGCCGCTGCGGAACAGCCTGGCCGCGTAATGTTAAATCTAGAATTTCCATATAACCCAGCGGCTCCACTCCCAGATATACACCCGCGAGAAATGAAAACACGGTGTCCACACAGAAAGCTCCACACGAATGTTCACAGCAGCCCTGTATGCACGCTAGCCCGGCCGCGTGCCAGAAAGTGGGAGCGACGTCACGTCCGTTCCCTGATGAATGGATAGACAGAATGTCGTCTGTCCACACGATGGAACAGGACTCAGCCATGAAAAGGAGGGAGGCGCTGACACCTGCTACAACATGGATGAACCTTGAAGACATGATGCCAAGTGCAAGGTGCCGGTCACGAAAGCCTGGCAAAGTCTCTGATTCTCCTTCTGTGAAAAGAACCAACAGGCAAATGCACAGAGACCGAAAGCAAACCCGTGGCTGCCCAGGGCTGAGGGAGGAGAGAGGGGGGCATGACTGCTAACGGGTGCAAGGTGTCTTTCTGAGATGATGAAAGTGTCCTAAAGTCAGATCGTAGTGATCACTGCACAACTGCGTAAATACACCAAAAGCCGCTGCCGTGCGCTTTAAGTAACTTCATTTTACATACTTGTAAACTGTACCTCAGTAAAGCGCAGAGAGGGCGCCTGGGTGGCTCAGTCGGTTCAGGGTCTCCCTTTGGTTCAGGTCATGATCCCAGAGTTCTGGGATCGAGTCCCCCTTCGGGCTCCCTGCTCACCGGGGAGCCTGCTTCTCCCTCTGCCCCTCCCCTGCTTGCGCTCTCTCCCTCACTTGCTCTCAAATAAAGAAATAAATAAATCTTTAAAAAAACAAAGCTCAGAGAGCGGGAAAGCTATAGAAGCATTCATAAAGCCTTCGACTCAGCACTTCCCTTTCTAGGAAGTTAGCCTAAGGCAATAACGAGAGTTGGGCACCAAGATTTATGTACGAGATGTTTGTCACGCAGTTATCTATTCGAGCAGGAAAGTGAGAAATGGCTGAATTAGGAGTCTGGGTAATATTAAATACATCACAGCCTCTGTGTAAATGAAATATTGCATGGCCAGTATAAAAAAGACATTCTTGGAAGATATTTCAGAAAAACATCGAAGCCCTGTGTAAGTGAAAAAAAGCAGGTCACAAAGCAGAATGAAGAATGTGCGTGTCACTAGGGCTGGGGTTTTTGTCCTAAGGTGTCTGCCTGTATTTCCCACGCACCAGGCACGCAGAAGGGGCTCCAGAAGTAAGTGCAGAATAAAGAATGAGTGAATGCTGAAGAAACTGCAACTTGGGGGAAAAGTTAGAGAGGAAATGCAAGAAGAAAGGGCAGAAAGCCGTCTACCAAAATGGAAATGCTTGTTCTCTCTGGGCAAGGGGCTCCGGGGTAGTTTTCAGTTACTGCTCCACAGTTTTTGCCACGGGCTTTATTAACGGAAAATGCAAAGCCAAAAACATGAGCTCAAACGTGGAGGCTCTCGGTACATTAGAGAGTTTCCTAGATTACGTGAAGAGTTCAGATGAGACAAAGCAGGGCCCCCTCGGAGCCACACAGTTCCTTGGAGACAGGTTTCTCTCTCTGCCGCTGCTACTGTGGACCCCGCAGCACCCCCGTCTCGGCCCGCGTCAGGGACTCAAGTCAGGCAGGTCGTGGGGGGACCCCCAGGCATCAGCCAGAGTGAGGGAGGCTCCAGAGGCCAAGTGGCAGGAGCTGCTTCAGTCGTCCCCACGGACGCTATCAACAGGGGCTGAGATGTCAGCGGAGTCCATGGCCTGAGGAAGACGGCGGCCTCCTCCCCAGCTCAGAGGGGAGATAGGAAAAAGGGGTGTGGGGCCCCAAAAAGGAAGCTGAGGCGGCCCCTCCTGCCTTGGGGGAGGAAGCTACCCCCCCCCCCAATCACCACTGAGGGCCAGCCGCTCAGAGAGCAGAGATCTCTTGTGCATTTTGGTTTCCTTTCCATCCACAGAGAAGTGGGCGGGGGATTTCCAGCAGCGGCCTGCCCAGCTTGCTGGGGCTGTGAGCGCGTGCCCGGTACAGGCCGCCGGGCGGGCCAGCCCCGGGAGGGCACCCAGGGACCCACCTCCGGGCCGTGGCAGCTTCCTACCCAGGGAGCCCCTTCTTCCACCCTCTCGGGTGGGAACACATTGTGCCCTTGCCGAGCCTGCTTTTGACTCAAGCCCCCAAAAATGCCACCTACCGACATTCTGCTTTCAGAATGGGAAACTGAGGCTCAGAAAGGCCAAGCTCTCAGCCCAGAGTCACACAGCAAGGACATGAGAGCCAAGATCTGAACCTAAACCTGTCCACCTGCCCTTCTCCTCGGCTGCCAAGGTCACAGCCCAGACTGCGGTGATGGTCTGGTCCCAAAACCCCATCCCCCCAAAAAAATGAAAACAGAAGGCGCACTTCCAAGAAGCTGGCAAAAGGCCCCGTGGGGCAGGAGGGGCAGGTGAAGCACCCCCAGAGGCGCGGGGGCCAGAGGGTGAGAATAAATGAACATGGTTCGCCACCCTCCCTGCTGGATTCAGGAGCACTTTCTAGTGTGCAGAGTCATAGAATTTGAGCTGAAAGGAAACACGCTGATACGATCTGCCCACGGCGTCGGCATGGTCAGGGGTTCCTTCTGAGCGGCAAACTACTTTTCAAAAACCATCTTACACGGAACCCCAGTAAGGGGCAGATGGAGCAGCTGTGTGTGTGTCTTTGGGGCCCCCATGGGAGCCCTGCCCACCACCACCCCTTCCTTCCTTCCCCCACCAGTCCCGGAAGACCCAGATCAAGCCCCTTTGTTGCCCATTTCACAGCTCAGAGAGGGGTGGAGACCCGCCCAGGGCACAAAGCAGCCCAGGGCAGAGCAAGGACAGGAACCCCGTTCCCCCCTGCCTCTGGTTATCCTGGGAGAGGGTGGGACTGGGGCGCCACTGGCCTCTAGCGCACCCATCTGTCTCCCCACAGGGACACTGGGGTTCCGCCTGGCCCATGCAGATCTACGGGGCTGTCAGTGAAGGGCAGGTGGCTTCTCCACCTGTCTGGGGGTCGAGACGCAAACCCCGGGCCTTTGCAGGCCCGTAGCCAATGCTGTTCCTGGCTCGTCAGCCTCCCAGCTGTGTGGCCTCGGGCAAGTCTTTCTCCCTCTCTGTGCCTGGTTCCTCCTGCGTGAGACGGCTTCATCACCCCCCCAGGGTGTGTCAGGTCGACAACAACGAACAAAGTAACGAGGACAACCACAGCCACGGTGTGCGGGGTGCGCTCCCGTGCTTCAGCGACGGCAGCTCCCCACAGGTGGGCACCATGACGCGGCCGTTTCTAGGAAATATTTGAGGAAACTGAGGCACAGTGCGAGAGGGCCAAGTGCCTTTCCCAAGGTCACACCGCTGAGAGGCGGCAGAGGCAGGACTCAAATCCAGGTCTGTCCGAGTCAAAGGAGGCTGCCCCCTCCTGCCTGGCCGCTTCCTGCCCAGCCCTCCTCCTCTTCCTCCTCTTCCTCCTGCCTCCGAGAGGAAACCGCCAGGCCTCCGGCGGACATCCCTTTCTCTCTGCTTCCTCTTTCCCACACTCGGGGCACGAGCTCCAGGCTCAGGCCCCCGGGGTCCACCCTGTGGCTCCTTCTGCCTCTCCCGGCCTCAGTTTCCTCATCTGTCAAACAGGTGCAGTGCCAGCGCCGACCTGAAGACGGACAGTGCGCCAACCACAGCTCGGATGGGGGTGCTGTTGGGCACGGCAGCCGCCAGGCTCCGAGAACCACCCAGCCTGCAGTTCTGCCTCCTCCTGGGCAGACGACGGGCGCAGCTTGGGGGCCGAGGGGGCCCGAGGCCTACTGGCCTCTTGTCACAAACTGGGTCCCCCACACTGTCTCCTGGCTGGACGAGGGGCTCTGTGACGGGGCCGGGGGCTTCCGGGCACCCCAGGAAGGTCTGCTGCCTGGACGCAGGGGCCTGAGGCTGCCCCTCGGCCACCCAGTCAGCACATACTGTATCCGTGGCCTCTGCCACATGACCAACCCCAGGGGCAGGCACTGTGACCATCCCCATGTTACAGATGAGGAAACTGAGGCCCAGAAGCCCTGAGTCGCTTGCCCCAGGCCACCCAGCTGAGAGGGAGCAGAGTGGGAAAGGCTCTGAACCACACTGTCCAACTGGCCCACCCCCCCAGCCACCCTGATGACCAGCAGCCCAGCTACTCCCAACCAGACCACTTCCTCCTGGGGCTAGCAGAGGCCTGTGGTGCATATGGGGGTGCTCAGGGCTATGGGCTGAGGTGTCCCCCACCTCCTTCCTCTACCTCTTCTCCAGGCCAGGCAGCAATTGGCAAGGGCAGAGCATGCTGGGTGAAGGAGACACTAGCGGGCCCCCTCTGGGCCTCAGTGTCCCCACCTGCAAAAAGGTGGCACTGGACAAGGTGGCCACAGGGAGACTTTCCTAGTCTGAGAACTCCAAACAGAGGCCCCCCCACCCAGGCGGGGCCACTAGTGATACTACGTCCTTATGAAGGCTTACTAATTCCACTCCCAACCCAGCCACTCAAGAGCTGTGTGACCTCAGAGAAGCCATCGTTCTTCACCTCGTTTCCTCGACTGTGAAATGGGGGCAATCTCCGGAGCTCTCTCATAGGGCCAGGGTTCAGTGAAGCCAGGTCAGTAAAGTTCCTTGTATATAACAAGCGCCAAATAAATGTTGGCTAAAAGGTGACTCTTCGACCATAGCTACAACTCCACTATCACCTCCACTGTACAGATGAGGCTCCGCCCCCAGACCAGGCAGGACTGACAGGGCTTTGAGACCATTTCAGCCAACCGAGGCCTGGACACATGGGGAAACTGAGGCCCAAAAGAGCAAAGAGCTGGCCCAAACGCCATGGCCAGCCTGGCTGTGCTCCATTTGAAAATGGACCGCAAGCTCCAGGGGAAGGCCCTGCCCCAAGGCCAGCCACCCCAGCCCGGCCCAATGGCTGCTTCTGTTATCTCTCCCCTCCCTGGGACCCATACTGCCTCCTGCCAGGCTCTCCCTCGGCGCACACTGGCTGGGTCTACTCCCTGTGATGCCGCCCCAGCTCTGCCAGAGCCACTGACTGTTGTGTGTGTGTGTTTGTTTTTCTTTTAAGATTATTTATTTGGTGGGGGGCGGAGAGGGGCAGAGGGAGAGAGAGAACCTGAAGCAGACACCCTGCCAAGGAGGGAGCCCAATACGGGGCTTGATGACAACTGAGGCCAAAATCAAGAGTCAGACACTTAACCGACTGAGCCACCCAGGCACCCCCTTATCCACTGACTTTATAAGAGAAACCAGAAATCTGGATTCTTCTGTGAAATCTCTATATTTTATGTTTTTAAATACCAGTAACCAATCCAACTTTGTTTTTCTTTTAACTGCTGGGTATGATGGCATGTCTCAGGCCTGGCCTGGCTGGGGGGCTTGGGCTGGAGGGAGCCAGTTGAAGAGTGTGGCCGGGGGCTTGGAGGTGGGAACCCCTTGTGATCGGGGTTCCAATCTCCTCAGGTGTGTGACCCTGATTGAGTCCCTTTGCCTCTCCCAGCCTCAGTTTCTTCCCTGTCAAATGAGCCAGTGGCCTCGACCTCATGGGGAAGGACTTTAGGTCAAGTGTTTAGGGCAATGGCTGGCGCATAGTAGGTGTCCACCCAAGGTAGTAAATATGCTGCCCCCCATTCTAGCCCAACCCTGGGGCTCAGACATGTCTGAGGAGGGGGAGCGGCCACAGGACACGTGGAGATGGAGACCAGAGGGTCTTGTAGGAGAAGAATCATGCCACTGCTCATAGTGTGAGACCCCCAAGTCCTCCCTGTGGCCACATGGCCCCCACCCAGTCCAGCCCCAGCACCTTTCCAACCTTCTCTCTGCTTGTTGCCTCCATTCCAGCCCCTGGGCACTTGTTTATTCCTCAAAGTCTCCTGGTTCATGGCCACCCCAGGGCCTTTGCACTTGCCATTTCATTGACCTGGGACTCCTTCATCCAGATCTTTCAGGATTGACACCTTCTCTCATCTCAGACATCACCTCCTGCCAAGGGGCCTTCAAGGACCCCCAATCCCCAGCCTCCTCCTGAAGGCCAGTGCACAGAAGGGAGGCCCATCTCCTGCCCACCTGCAGGGATGCCACTGAAACCAGAGAAGGCTGTGACCACCCATCTCTGGACACTGGAAATAGCCACAGATGTCTCCTCAGACCACCAGGCCCCCAGCCAGCAGCCCGACTCTGGCCTCCACTTACACCCCCATTAGCAAGGAGCTCCCTCCCCTTGCAGCCCCCATCATGACCCCTGAGTGGCTGCTTTCACCCCTGCTTACAGATGAACAGAATGAGGCTGAGTGAGGAAGAGGCCAGCCAGGGTCACACAGCTGGTCAGAGGCAGAGGTGAGTCGTGGGGACCTGTGAGCCCCAGGCTACCTGGCTGCAGATTCTGGATGGCATTTGCTTGGCTAAGGCTGAAGGAACATGTCTCTGGGCAGCTGCCTGTCTCCGTTCTTGTCCTCCAAACCTGGCTGCTCTGGGCAGCAGGGCCTTCTCCAGGCTGGCACTGGGCACACTTCAGGTGCCACAGCATGGCTGTGAGCCTGGAGCTCAGGCCCCTAACCACCACCCACTGGTGTCAAACCCGCAACCTTCCTTTACCTTCTGTTTAAAGCTGCTCCTCTAAACAACCCCAGGGTCAGAGGTCAAGACTGCCCGCCTGGCAGGCACACTCAGTCAAGACTTACAGGCTGAGTATCCTCAGCCCAGAGACTGGACGCTCCAGGTCATTCCAGGAAACTCAGGAACGGCCCCTAGACTACTCCAAACACGATGGGGAGCTGTTGGAAGCTGGTGGAGCTGGGCTGCTCCGTCAAGCCAGATACTTGGTAGAGGGGCTGGGAGAGGCCCTACCAGGGCTGCTTACTTTGTGGGGGACACCCCAGGTCTTGGAGCAACCACCAAGCCTATGACAGAGGCCCCCAGGGCCCCAAGCTGCCCTCCCCCAGGCCTCGACTTCACCAGGGCCAGAACACCACTTCTGAGTCTTCAGGGCCCCTGAAGAACAGGAGCCCTGACGGTGCTCCCCAGTTGGGCACTGAAGACCCAGACCAGCACTGGGAATAAATCTGTGTTCTCAGTCCCAAAGTCATTACCATGACCACCACCCTGACAACAAGGAGCAGTGACACGGAGGGCTCCCCTGGGCCAGGGGCGATCCCTGTTAACGCGACAGCACCGCAAGGTGGGAACCGTGAGTAGCCCCATTGTACCGAGGAGGACGCTGAGGCTCAGAGAGGTGATGTCACTTGCCTACGGCCCCAGAACTGGGGAAAAAAGCTAATTCATTATTTAAACTCAGGTCCACTTGACTCCTGACGCCTGCTTTTCCAAGATGGTTTATTTTAAAAGCAGCAGAAGTGTTTTTTTTTTTAATTTATTTTTTATTTATATTTTTTAAGTATTTATTTAATAATCTCTACCCCCAACATGGGGCTCAAACTCACAACCCCGAGGATCAAGCATCACACACTCCTCCAGCTGAGCCAGCCAGGCCCCAGAAGTTGTTTTTAAGGTGAAGTTTTATAGGGACCCCATGCTGTCACACAGATAAGACCATGTGTTTGGGATGTTATTTGCCTTTCATGGTGTCATAACCTCAAGACTTTAAAAATGATGAGAAAACAGTTTTTATCAGCACTTGCGTTTTCCAACAGCTTCCCGTTGTGTCTGGAATAAAACGCTAACTCTCCCCAGGATCCTCTAACCACACAAACTCCCCGTGCTCTGTCTTCCCTCTCTGTGCTCCACCACCCCAGCCTCTTCTGTTACAGTCTTCAAAACACACAGAATGCCGTCCCGTCTCAGGGCCTTTGCCTGTGCTGTTCCCTCCGCCTGAAACACTGAGAGATTCTTGTTTTGTTTTAAAGATTTAATTTTTAAGTCATCTGTGCACCCAAAGTGGGGTTCGAACTCACAACCCTGAGATCAAGAGACATGCTCTACCGACTGAGCCAGCCAGGTGCCCTGACACTGAGAGATTCTTCACTCAGGATTAAGACTGTGCTCCAAAAGTCACCAGCTCAAGGCTCACTGGGAAGCTTTGGCAATTAGGACAGTGTGGTGTTGGCCCAAAGGCAGACACATGGGCCAGTGGAACAGAACGGAGAGTCTTCCAGAAGCACACCGATGGACACTGGATTTGGGGTAAAAGCAGCACTGCAATCCAATAGAGAAAAGATGATCACATCAGCAAATCATGCTGGAACAACTGGAAGAATTATGACCTCTACCTCACACCATACATAAAAACTAACTCAAGATATATCTTGGTCCAAAATGTGAAGGCCCAAACAATAAAGTTTCCAGAAGAAAAGAAAGATCTTCATGACCCTGGGTAGGCAAAGTTTTCTTAAACAGGACACAAAAGTAATAACTATAAAGGAAAGCAACTGATAAACCAGACTTAAAATTAAGAACTTCTGTTCATGAAAAGATTCCATTAAAGAAGAAAAAAGGCAACCCACAGAGTCGGAGATAATATTTACAATATAAGGAAGTATACCCAGCATATATAAAAACTCCTATAAGAACAGACAACTCAATAAAAATAATAAGCACATCACAAAAGAGTTAATTCCAGTGACCAATAAACATTTGAAAAGGTGCTTAACCTCATGAGTCATCAGGGAAATGCAAATTCAAGCCGCAATGAGAAACCAGTACACATTCACCAGGAGGGGTGAAATGGAAAAAGACTCTCATAACTGCTGGCGGGGACATAAGATTGTGCAGCCACTTTGGAAAAAATATAGAAGTTTCTTATAAACATGCACTTACCATATGACCTAGCAAGGCCTCTAGGAATCTCCCTGAGAGAAACGGACGCACATGTCCACACAAAGAACTATACCCGAATTTCATAACAGCATTATTCATAAAAGTCCCAAAGTAGAAACCGTCTGAATACCCATCACCAGGCGGATGGATAAGCTACTTATCCATGGATAAGCGGTACACCCATACAAACGAGCTCCTGATGGACACGACAGCGTGAGCAAGTCTCTACAACATTCTGCTGAGCAGAAGACGTGAAAGGCAACATGCTGTGTGATTCCATTTGTATGAAGTTCAAGAACAGAGACATATAATCTGTGGAGTAGGAGTCAGTGGGAGGAGGGGGTGGTGGGGGTTACGGACACGGAGGTGGGAGGGAGCCCCCTGGGTGCTGGGTCACTTGGGTGTGTGCAAACACGGCAACACTCGTGGATCTTCCGATTCACTCACCTGCTGCAGTTTTATGCACGCGACACGGCACCCAAGTTTAAAGGTTACTTCACACGAGAGGATTCTTTGGCAACACCCTATCCCAACCACCCAGCTGGGGCCCCTCAGTGATACTGCCAGAGGCGCCATGCCTCTTCCTTTAGGGCAGCGTGTAGAATTTATAATTCCATGTTCAGCTGTAGGTTTATTCCTCAGTAGCTCCTACTAAGATGCCAGGTCCCCAGCATCAGCATCTGTCTGGTACATGGTAGGTGCTCAGTATCTGTTAAATGAATGAATGACTAAGCCTCCCGCATTCAGACCGTCACCCCCACCCCCACCCCCCTCGGGCTAGGATCACATGGGCTTTGCTCGCTCTCTAGCAGCATAACAGAAAGAGAAAGGAATTAAAGGAAAGCCACGTGGTCCCATCAACTTGATACACCTGAGTCAAAGAGCTTGTCAGGTGTTTGGAACATCCTGACCCTCCTACCTCATCTGCAGAACTGCATTAAGTCGTCGAAAAAGAAAACACACAGAATTTTTAACACTTGAAATAAGACATCCACAAATCATGAGACATGCAAAGGAATCAAACCGAAAGTTTTGAACCCCTTAGAAAAACCCTCCTATTTGTCATGGTCCGTCTGGGTCAGGGTTGTCAAGGACCCGTTCCAACCTATCACAGCCCACATGACGCCCATATACGGTGTCTCTGGACTTTCTACAAAATCCCTGACCCAGACTCCTCAAAACTGTCATCAGAAACAAGGAAAGCCTGAGAATCTATCAAAGCCATTAGGCCCCTAAAGAGACATGACAACCGAATCTAACATAGTATATGCTGGACCAGAAAAAGCTAGATTAGGGAAAACTAGCAAAATCCAAAGAAACCTCGGAGTGTCGTTAATAGTAGTGACCAACGCTGGTGCCTCAGTTACGCAAATGTACCCAGTAACGTAAGATGCTAACATTAGGCAAGGGGGCGTGTGGCGTATGAGGGAACCCTGGGCCATCTCTGCAACATCTCTGCAAATCTAAAATAGTCTAAAAGAAACTTCACTTTTGAAAAGGCACGCTCTCCCCTGGGTGCTGTGCGCCGCCTGCAGGGCTGGTGCGCGGGGAGCTTACCTTGGGCGGGTCGAAGAGCTCCAGCACGCGGTCCGCGCCACCGTCGGGGCCCCGGGCGCGCCGCAGCGCCAGCCGCCCCCGCTGCCAGCGCGCCCCGCTGTCCATGGACGCCTCGTCGGCCAGGCTGTAGCGCAGCGCCGTCTCCTTGAGGGCCTCGGGCGGCGGCTCGCGGGCCAGGCTCCAGGGCAGGAGCTTCCTGGCCAGGCCGGACCGGGCCGGGCCCTCGCCCGCCTCCCCCGCGGCCCCGGGAGGCGGGTAAGTTTCCGCCGAGCCGCAAGGCGCAGGTGATGGCGGGAGGCTGTGGCGAGTGCTGAAGGTGCAGGCGGCGGACGGTCGCGGCGGGGCCAGCTCTCCGGCCGTGGCCTGCAGCGCTGGGGGCGGCGATCTGGTCGACTCTCGGACCGCTCGGGTGCCCAGTCGTAGGGGCCACGGCCCGTGTCCCGGTAGTCGCGCGCGGGCGGCGCCGCCCGGGACCCCGGCGGCCCGGGCGCCCAGCCCTCGCGCACCTCGCGGCAGAAGTAGCGCTGGAAGAGGTCGGTGAACTGCAGCGACACGAGCTCGGCGCGCAGCGGCGCGTGGTGCGGGTGCTCGCGCGCGAAGAGCCAGTACTGCCGGGCCAGCTCCCGGGCCGCGGCCACCGCGTGCAGCTCGCAGAACTCGCTCCAGCCCCGTGACGACGACGACGACGACGCCGCAGCCGACGAGGAGGGGGAGGACGCGGAGGAGGTCGAGGGGGGCTGCAGGGTGGGCCCGTTCATGGCGGAGACCGGGGTGGGGCGGCCAGGCTGAAAGACACGGTGGGGTGGGTGACAGAGGAGTGAGCAGGCAGGTGAGCAAACGACTACTTTTTCTACTATTCTCGCCACCGCGAGACAGGTTATTGTCCAGGCACAACGTCAGAAATCGGAAATGACCGATAATACCCGGTGCGGGTGAAGGTGCCACAAAATGGTCACTCCCCTACAATGCTGCCGGTACTCTTAACCGATACAGCCTTTTTGGAGGGCAATTTGGCAGGGTACATTTCAGATCCAGGAATTCCACGTTCAAGTATTCAAGAGAATGCTTGCTTACATGTGCAGACAGGCAGGTACAACACAACCCCCTGCTAGATGTTTCTGGCTTCGATGTTTATACAACTTAAATGCCCATCAGAAACTGGTAAAGCAAACCGAGATACATCTGCAGGCTGGAATATTCTGCAGCAGGGGAAAAGGTGGAGGAAGGTCTGCACTACCACCCCAGGCGGATCCCCAAGGCAAACCATGGAACAATGCAGACTCTGTGATCCCATTTACGTGAACACACACGAAACCAATTTTTATGTGCACGTAAATGTGTTTAAGTGGTGGGCAAGAAAGGTGTGGCTGGAGCAAAGCCGCTAGAAACAGTGGTGACCCTCGGGAAGAACCAGAATTGGGATACAAGTAAAGTAACTAAGGAATACTGCTGCTACTTGTCCCTAGAAAATATGGTTGAGAACACGGGGACTGTGTTCAAATGCTAGCACTGCCACTTACTCATGGGCGAATTATTTGGGCGAATTATTGCCCTCTCTCTCCCTTAGTTTCCCCATCTGTAAAATGGGGAACACGATTGTACCTGCCTTATGGGAACTGACTTAATAAATGTAAAGGCGTTAGAACTTTGGAAAAGCCTACCAAAGGTTGGCTGTTACTATTTAATATTACAACGAGAGTGTATCATTGGTGTCAAAAATAAATAGAAAACAATGAATGAAAAGGAATCAATTAACAAGACTCACAAAGGAGTGCAAAGATATTTCCTGCTTCAACGTGGGGGGGATGTCAGGACAGGCAGGCCCTTGCCTACTCATCCCAACTGGGGCTCCCTTCTCCTCCCACCCCCATGGCTCCTTCTTTGGCACCACACAATCGAAATGGCAGTAGCCCCCCACCCTCTGCTGTCCGAGGTGCTGAACCCTGAACCTCTCTAGTTACAATTAATACAATCCTTCCTTCCAACTAAACCTGGCTGGGCCTGGGACCCTTTGGGGACCACATAATTGTGGCTGCTCATTCCACCACCACACACATACACCCCAAAAAAAACTATTACTGAGGGCCTACTCTGTGCCAGGCACCGTGCTAGGCCCTGGGGGATACAGCAGTGAACCAGACAGAAATCCCTGCTCTCCCGGGGCTACACTACACACCTATGCAGAGGCTGTGTGATCTCTGACACCTGGCTGGACCTCCCCAAAACCCAGTTTCCTCATCTGTCAAATGCGGAGCACCATGGTATCCACCTCATTAAACGGTCATAAGAAGTCCTGGAGAGGCGCCCAAGGTGGAGATCTGAACCTGCAAATTGAGGTTCTTTCTACCACACACCCCTGCACAGGCACCTTCTATTTGTGTGACCCTGTGCAGGGTCAGGGTGGGGCAGACCGGCGGGGCAGCTGCAAGGACAGTGCCCTCTCCAGGCCATGGTAGTGACCGTGCAGCTGACGGCCCCAGACAGTGCAGAGTAAGTATCTGCATCAGTGAGGAAGGTGATCTGCAGAGTCAACATTTTTGCACATCAGAGTCCTTGAAACCTATTCACAGTAAGCACTTTGCACACAGTTGTCAATGAAAGCCACCAGGCAGAGGGGAAGGGAGAGGAGCCACATGTGCCCTTGATCACCACACTCCGCCAAGAAAACCACCCTGCACCCGCGAAGGGGTGTGTGTGTGTGTGTGTGTGTGTGTGGCCACCCCACACCCCTGCCTCCACACAGGTGAGGCAAGCACTATTCTCACAGGTTAGGGGGCCCAGGAAGCTCTCGTATCCCAGACCCCAGCTCCTGCTCTTCTGTGAGACCCTGTGTGATCTGCCACCACTCGTGCTGGCTGCAGCCTCTGGCCTTGCCTTCCGTGTTCCCTCTGCCCTGTCTGCTCTCAGTAGGCTTAAGACTTCACACACGAGAAGCCTTCTAGGAGCCCACCACCCGAGTCAAGTCCTGAACTTGTCCTTCAGCACACCGGTCACATGTTAGCATTCAATAGCTATGATTACTTAGGGGCGCCTGGGTGGCTCCGTCAGTTAAGTGTCCGACTCTTGATTTTAACTCAGGTCATGGTGTCGGGGTTGTGAGATCTTTCCCCTCATTGGGCTCCGTGCTGGACAGGAAGTCTGCTTGAGATTCTCTCCCTCTGCCCCTTCCCCCAAGTGAACTTGCTCCCTCTCTCTAAAATAAATAAATCTTTTTTTAAAAATAGCTGTGATTTTTTAATTAGTGGGCTGTGAGCTTTACAATCTGCTCCTTGCTCCAGCCCCAGTTCCTAGCATGCAGCAGGAGCTCAATAAATGCCCAATGAATGAATGTATGAATCCAAGAGGTCAGCTGCATTTGCAACATCTGGCTCCTCTGGCAGACACATGGTGGCCAACACCCACTGACGGCCACCTCTCACTGGGCCAACCCACCTCCTGGGCACCCCGGAGTCCTGATGCCCAACTGCAAGGCCCAACCTCGGCAGGTGGCTTCTTGGAACAGTGCTTCCTCACCGCCCAGGTGATGGCTGGCAGCCATCCTGAGCACGCCTCCTACAGCAGTTTCCCCATCACAGGAGCAGCGCACAGCAAGCACTTGCTAGACATCAGGCATTCTTCTAACTGCTTTTGCAAAGCATTAACTCCCCTAGGCTTCATGACAACTCTACGAAGTTGGGCCCATAATTGCTCCCATTTTACAGACAGAGAAACTGAAGCGTGGGGAGTTCCCATTGTTGGCAATAGAAGCCCCCACAGAAGCCACCCCCAAAATGCCTGATCAGTGCCTGAATGCGCACCGTGAGGAAGACTCACTTTCCCAGTGAATATACACTGAACGAAGGAGATCCCGAGGAGGGACATAAACTTCTCATTCAGCTCCTGAGTCAGGAGGCAAAGCTCCTCTGTCCAGGTCCCAAACCCACCAGGTGGTCAGGAAAACAGCCACAGGGTACAAGTTTAAAAACAATGATTTGACATTTTTATGCATTGTGAAATGATCACAGGAAGTCTAGTTATTATGTTATATACCTGAAACTAATGTATGTCGGTCATATCTCAATTTTATTAAGATTTATTTGACAGAGAGAGAGAGAGAGCGAGCGTGCATGTGAGAGAGCACAAGCAGGAGGAGCAGCAGAGAGAGGAAGAGGGAGAAGCAAGCTTCCCGCTGAGCAGGAAGCCTGATGCAGGGCTCTATCCCAGGATCACAGCTTGTGACCTGAGCTAAAGGCAGGCGCTTAACCAACTGAGCCACCCAGGCACCCCAATCATATCTCAATTTTAGAAATACAAATTTAAGAACAAAAATAACAATAAATGACACTATTTCTTGCTTTCTATATGCCCAGCTCTGTGCTAAACAGTTTGCATATATATTCAGTAGTTTAATCTCCACTGGAGGGTAGAGGGGAGTCCTATAAATATGTCCATTTTATAGATAAAAAAGCCAGGGCATGGGAAGAATAGCTTGCCCAGAGCCCCACAGCCAGTGAGGCGTAGAGCTGGGATTAGAACTGCTCACTGTCCTGTGCCCTCAACCAGGGCTCTTAGCCCCTGGAAAGTGGAGAGGCCATCTCACTCCTGCTCACCCCCAAGGCCTGGTCGGTGTAGATGCTCCAAAAATATTACTTGTATGACTTAATGAACTCCTGGGATTGAGGGGGGCTTCGGTTTGATAGTCACGCTCTTGGAGTTATGCTCCTGACCAGCATGGACAAACAGAAGGGCTGTGGGGCTCTGAGAAACCCACCGAGATCCCCACCACCACCCACATGAGCTCTTGTGGTGGAGCCACCAACCAGACCTGGGTTCGCATCCTGCCTCTGCCACTTCTTCTCTGAGCCTGTGTCCCCATCTGTAAAATGGGCCAGTGTCCAGCTCTTGGCATTCACTAGGGGCATTCTGAGAACGGAGGTCAGTGGGGTGCTGGGCACTGGGCTCAACAAGTGGCTGTTGCTATTTTATTACTATTATTGTTAGCAGAGAGGAGCACAAGCTCCAGAGAATTCTAGGCCTTCAGTCACAGAAGCCACAGAGGGAGCCCGGCCTTGCGGGCTGGGCCGGCAGGGAGCATCAGGGGAGCCTGAACAAAAGGCCTTCTCAGGGGAGAGGCGGCTCCAGGCAGGAGCTCGGGGCAGGAAATCACCAGTCAGAGCACTGAGCACTCAGCTGCGGCCCACGTCTGGGAGGGGGCGTGCCTCGGAGGTTTCCTGGCAGGGCAGGCAGCCAGGCGGCAGGAAGGTGGTCCCCTCTTGGGCCTCAGCCCAGGTGGTAGTCATTTATCGAACACTTACTATATGCTAAGCAATTGATCAGATCACACCAGCTGTGGGATTAGTACCTGAAAAGCTCTTAGCAGAAAGCATTTATTAATCACCTGAGGGTTCCCAGGAACCCCCAGGCTTAGGCTGGGGCATACAAGTAGGGGAGTCTTTGGGGCACTTCTATCGGCCCCCTCCTCCCCCCTCCCCACCTACCAGAGCACTGGAAGACTGGGAGGCCAAAGGGACAAACGAATCCACACAGAGGGGCCTGCAAACCCACAGAGTCCCTCCCACCTGATCAGCTTGGGCTTCTGGGGCAGGGAGTTCCCAGCTATGTGTGTGGAGGTGGGGCTCCAGCATTTCCCAAATCCCATTGTGGGGTGAGGGACAAGGATGATGTTATGTGGAGCAGGAAGGTCACATCCTGGCACCCTCTTCCCCCCAAGTCCCCACAGCAAACACAAGGAGATCCTGTCTCCGTACCCATTCTAAGGCCCCAGGGCAAGGAGGGGGTGGATCTGCCTCTCAGGTCCCCAAGTTCAAGACAACTGTGTCCACCAGAGTGCCCGCTGAGGGCAACCTGGTGAGTCCCTTAAAGCCTTAGCCTGAGCCTGGTGTCCCCCGTTCGAGCATATCCATCCTAAGAGACCCTCGAGCCTCTACCAAGTCGGGGAGAAATGAAGCACTGAACAGCTGGGAATCCTGGCTCTAAGTAGGGAATCTGAGCTGTGGGGCCCACTCTAACCCATGACCCCAGAGACTGGGCGTCCTCGGCCCCTCCTCTATCCTATCACCCTGGGTAACAGTGTAATCTGGGCAAGCTAACACTTCCCAGTTAATTATCAGGCCCAGGTGCAGAGAAGGCCTTTACCCACCTGTGGGAATTCCACCTGCCAAGGCTTGGGGAGGACAGTTTAAATTGAATAATGGTAATGGTAAACAAAGTTAAAATAAGCCAGTCCAGAGCTTCCATCCTCCCCCAGGTCCACAGCTTCCCCTGCTCCCAGCTCACAGATGTTTGGGCAGGAAGTCCCATGCCTTCAAACGGAGACACCTCCTCCAGGGAGGCTTCCAGGTTGACTATGGGCCACAGCAAGCTTTTCGACCTTTCCCACCTACAGCACCAACTTCTCCAGCAGCCCAGACCCTCTGCCCAAGGAAGCCCAGAGAGTTGGGGGGATTCCAACACACACAGCCTGGCAGTCAGCCCACTGTCCTTTCACACCATTCAGGCTGTCCAGACTGGGGAGAAGCCCCTGGGAAGTAGGGAATAAAGGTTCTGAGGTCCTAGGGAGGCTGAGATAGGTTCTGCCCTAGATCACTGGGCAGTCAGTGGAGCCCTGATATGCCCTCTCTGGGGTCACCTAGTGTCCAGGGACATTTATCAGGCTGGCACAGTCTGCCAGAACAGGAAATGTCCTCTGGCTTCCTCTGTCCCCAGGCCCAGCCTGACACCCCGACCATCTATCCAGGTAGGCTTCAGGAGAAAGCCAGGGACTATCCCCCCAAGAATGGGCAGTACTTGCCAGCCCCAGCCCCACCCCCTCCCATGCTAGTATATGACTTCTTTTCACTGTTCCTGAGTTGAAGAGAAGGGTGAGACTCCATGGAGGGGGAAAGCCCTCAGTGAGCCCTGCACCCTGCAATGTGCTGCTTCGCGGTATCAGGAGGGGTGAACCTCTCCCCACACTCCTCACCTTCTCTGACCTGTCCTCCTGTGAGAGGACACAGAGTGCCAGCTCTCATATTCATGCCAAAGGCCCTGTTTTGTGACCACCTCCCCCAATCACATTTCTAGTCCTCCAGCTCCCCAAGGCCGCACCTCCATCAGGCACCCTGTGAGTCAGCTCCCGGTGAGCAGGGCATAGACTTCCTCCCTCCCAGGCCTCCCTGGGGACACATGGGGCAGTGGCAGCCTCCCCCCCCTCCCCACCAACCGGGGTGGGGGCCCACATCCGGGCAGGCCCCCAGGGGCTCCTGGCCTGGCTCACGAGGAAGCCTGCAGCCTGGCCCCCCTCGCCGACCCCTGACAGGGTGGCGTGGGAGGAAAAATCTTCCAGCCATCTGCTCAGCTGCTGGGTTTCCGGTCGGGGCGGGGTTGGGGGGGACATCAGGAGGACTTGCTCTCCTGGGGAAGTGCCCCTTGCCCCTGCTGGGAAGAATACCAGGTTGAGAAGCCCAGTGGTGGTCACTGGGACTTCAGAGCCCTGGCTGAGGAATGGTGGTTGCCGAGGGGTCAGGGCCCAAGTGAGCGGGTGTCCAGCTGTGGCCTTTGGATCTGCCCAGTTTCCAAGGGACTGCAGGCCCCCGGAAGCCAGGGAGCTGGGGCGCAGGGCTCCTGGGTCCAATTAGGCCTGACTCAGCGAGTGACCCCAGCTGAGTCACTTCCCCTGGGCAGACTGCCCGCCTCAGTTTCCTCAGGGAGGGCGGGTAGCTGGGAACAGGGTCTGGCTGGGAATAAGAAACTTGTATTACACCTCTGGACTCCAAGGCAGGCTTCTCCCATCTGCCAGATGGAAGCAGCTTCCTGCCCCGCCCAGCCAAAGATGCTGAACACCCGGGGCGGGTGGGGGTGGGGGGTGGCTCTTGGGACCATTTTCCCAGGAAACCTGGCAATTAAGTGGTAGCCCCCTCTGGGGCACTAACAGCAGTAGCTCACACTTATTGAGCACTGACTGCATGCCAGGCATTACGCATGTCTTGTTTCAACACAATCCTATCGTGCAGTCATTAGTACTCCCATGTCATAGAGGAGGATATGGGAGCTCAGAGAGGTTAAGCGGCACAGAGCCATAGCAATTGCAGCCAACACAGTTCAAGTCCCTACACTGTGCCAGGCTCATACACTCCATATAGTAGCTTACACACAGGCTTATATACCCCGGTGAGGCTGGGACTCTTGGTCCCCGTTGGGCAGATGAGGTCCAGAGAAGTCAGATAATTTGCCCTGGGCCTCACATCTAGAACCTGGCAGATTCTGGATTTGGCTCCCAAACCCATGTTGCTACCAGGGAGAAGTGGGAACTTAACAGGAGAGGCAACTCATTTAATAATATTAATAATAATATCATCTATTATTGTCAGGTGAGGCCCAGCACTGAGTGCTTTATGCGCATCTCCACGCCATCCCCCCAAAAGTGGGCTGTGCAGGGACTGGGAGGTCTCTCCAAGTGCCTCCAGCCCTGCCCCCTCTGCCCTTGGGGAGGCTCCATCCAGGAGGTGGAGGGTGTCCTGGGTAACCCGGCTGGACCAAGATATCCAAGGGCCCCCAAAGGCTGAACTGCTGCAGGGCTACCCTGTGCCTGCTGGGCTCAGGCTACCTCCATATCTGGAGTCGTTCTACAGAATCTGATTTATACTAGAAAGTTCTATCCATCAGGATCAAGCCCAGGGTTCACAGGAACGGCGGCTGGAAGAATCAGGGAGGAGAACAATCAGAGCTAACATCCACAACAAACAGTAACAGTCTCATCATTACTGCTACTACCACTCCTGATCAAAGGGTTCTAAATACTTTGCAGATTTGCTCATATGGTTCCAATGACCCTAAGAATTAGGTACTCTTATCATACCCATTTGACAGACGAGGAAACTGAGGCTGGGACAGTTAAACAAGGCCTCATAGCCAGGAAGCACCATCACCTCATCCTGCCTGCATCTTCACAATTCTTCTCCCAAAGACTCAAGACCCCCAGAGCTGCACACATGCTGGAGGTGCTCGAGGGATGCTGATGAACAAACATTCCACAGCCAGGAAAATCACGCTAATGGTGGTAATGAGAAGAAATCACCGCCACCTGTAACTGAACCCTTTCTCTGCCAGGCAGCAGGTGCTTTTCACACACTGGCTCATTAAATCCCTACCACAAACCTGTTATTATCCCATTTCACATGGGGGGAAACTGAGGTTCACAGGTGTCACTTGCCCATGCCCTCAGCTGGACAGAAGCAGTGGGAGAATGGAACCTATGCCTCCAAGACCCTCCTCTCTCACTGCTGAGCCCCTGAAGGGCCTCAGACCCCAGCAGCTGGTACTTCAGTCCAGCCCCTTCCCAGCTGGCTGTCTCTGTGGTCCACAGGGACTCGCACAAGTTCTAGGAATGTTCACCCTTTGGCTCAGAAGGATTTTCCCTCCCAGAGGAGGGTTGTGGGAAAAGGCTCAGAAAAAGTGTGTTAAAAACCCTTCCAACTTCCCAAGCAGGCCCTGGCCTCTCATCTGCTGACCCCAGCCCGCCCAGGCAGGCAGCCTCTGCCTGCTCTCCCCCCACTAGGGCTGGGTCTCCAGCCCCCGCAGCCCCAGGGAGCCTCCAGAGCCGTTTCCGCTCTGGCAGCCAGGTCAGTGATGGGAAAGCCAGACATGACTTGAGC
The DNA here is from genome assembly GCF_017311325.1 of Ursus maritimus. Lineage (NCBI taxonomy): Eukaryota > Metazoa > Chordata > Mammalia > Carnivora > Ursidae > Ursus > Ursus maritimus. The sequence continues at coordinate 21,325,357 of NW_024425897.1, forward strand.
CCACAGCCCTTGAGACCCATGTGCCCATCGCCTGGCAGGGGCCCTGCAGCTGGACTGTAAATGGGGAGGCAGGATGGGCTGGCTGCCCTAGCTGCGTCTGGCAGCTGGTGGGTGTCAAGGGATGCTCATCTCCCAAGCGAGGGGCATGTGGGTCAGATCTCAGCCCCTCCTGCCCCCAAAGCTGGACCTTGGCCCTGCAGACATCGCCTTGCCAGGCTTTCTGCTCCGAAGCCCCCACCCGCAGCCCAATTTCACTTCCTCCCACTCAGTCAGGCCTGGCCATGCCCCTCCCTGGAGGCCTCCAGCTGCAGGCAGTGACCTCCTCACCTACATCATCGTGTCAGGGAATGGGGAAGAGAAACAGGAGAATGAGGAAATTAAAGAAAAAAAAAAAAAAAGAAGCAGGACAGGCAGGCAGGCCCCCCTCCCCAGTTCCTCAAATGCAGTCCCCATCATCCCAAAAGCCCCCATGGTCAGAGGGAGGGAAGGGAGGGGATTTCTGCATCAAGCATTAAAGGCCTCTGAAATTACCCTCCCAGCCATGCTGACCTATAAGGCAATACCAGCCCCATCCCTTTTTTTTTTTTTTTTTTTTTTTTTTTTGATGGGAGGATTCACCTGAGCTCCAGGTCTGGGGTGAGAGGGCACCAGCTCAAAGAGAACTGAGCTCCGGGACCCTTGAACCCTTGTGAAACCCCAAAGTCAGTGGCTTGGGGGCACCTGGCCTGGCCCACCTCTGAGGTGTGGGGACTGGAGAGGGGCTTCTAGAATCCAGAGATACCCTCATAGCCACATGGCCTGGACTGGGACAGTGGGGAGGGACAGGTGGCTCCACTCCCAGAGGGCTCGTCCATCCTCACAGCCTCCGTTTGATTACTTTCACTTTCAAGGTGCCAAGCGCTTGACCCTGGACCCCTCCCCTCACCACGCACAAGTTGTGGGGGACTGCCGCCCCTGACTGACTGGGCTACTTTAAGGGGCAGACTGGGGGTATTAACCATACCCTCTCAGCGCCTTCCCCACCGCCTCCCCTATTACATCCCCAACACGTGTGTGGGTGGGGGTGTCGGCTGGGAGGGTGTCGCAGGAGATGGAGAAGGGCCGCCCCTGAACACCCCATGCGGGTCAGGGGCAGGACAGTATTTCAGGCTGTTAGGGGAGTGCGCAGACACCGGGCAGAACCGGACAGGGGGCCTCCTCTTCCCCCATTAGAACCCTCCCAGCCCCGGAGGAGGCAGCGCCGGGTAAGGAGGGCTTACCTGAGAGAGAGGGGGTCCGGGCCCGGCCGGCCCATGGCGTCCCGCGCCCCCGGCCCCCCGAAATCCCGAGGGGGCGGGCGGGCCCCCGCCCCGGGCGCGTTCTCTCCCGCGCGCCGGCTCCTGGCTCGCGGCTCGCTCGAGCGGGGCTCAGGCAGGAAACCCGGGCTCGGAAAATGGCCAGCGCCTCATCATTTCCGCCGCCAGCGCTTGACAGTTGCGGGAGGATGCGCCCCCGGGCCGCCGCCGGGGAAAATTTGCTGCTGCCGCCGCCGTCGCCACCACGGGCCGCGACAGTCCGGGCGGGCGGCCGGGCGGAGGCGGTGGCCCGAGCCCATGCCGCCTCGCGCCGTTATGTAAAGAGGAACCGGCTGTGCTAGCGGAGCCCGGCGGGGGAGGGCGGCCACGACAGGGGCGGGGTCAGGGAGGGGCGGGGCTGCGAGAGACCACGCCCCGGTCCGCCCGCGAACCAGACTCGGCCGGAGGAGGGCAGCCCCTAGGGGCGGGGCTGGACCTGGCCCCACCTATCAATCCTGCTCCGCCGCGGCTGAGCGGGTCCTGGGGTCTCAAACGCGAGCCCGGAGAAAGGCGGGCCCTGCCAAGCCACGCCCACGCCTCGCCCACCCGCCGTCTCACCGCGCAGGCTAAAGAAGGGAATGAACGACCGAGGGGAGGGGCAACACTGGCCCCACCCACCTAGCGCCTGCAGACCCCCAGGTGCCTCAGCGCTGCGGGGGCGGGGCCAGATGGAGGAGAGGCGGGGCCTGGGGGCGGGGCTGGGCCGAGGCTCTTCGCCTCGAGGGGGCGCGCCCCTGCGACTCCCTCCTGCAAGGCCTTATCTGCACGCTCCGGGTGGGTCCGTGCAATAGCGACCACAGCTTTCATCACCCCCCGGGGAAGGATCCCAACCCCGCCCGGCCCCGACTATCCGCGATTCTGCTGAGCCGACCCGCCATGGCCTTAGCCCCGCCCCATTCGGGTTCTGGCCCACCCTCGGTTCTGCTCTTGACATTGCTGGTGCCTGGGTAGACGGACCTCTATTGAGCCACAACTATCGGGGCCCCACTCCAGGAGTGCATCTTTCTCCGGGAAGCCCTCCCGGACCGCTGGCACCCATGCCCTCTGGGCCTCCCTCTCTGCTCTCCCCTGTGCTTTCATTTTCTCTACAGGACTTATGTGGGGTGAGGTTGACAGTGAGGGGGCCCCCTAGTTTGAGGTGGAGCATACAGTCAGCCAGCACTTCCCCCCCCAACACAGGGGAGGGAGGGGAGAGAAGAATGTCTACTCTTCTCTCCCTCCCACAACAGGAAACTAGTCGATTAGGCCCCCACCTTGCAGGAACCTCATCACCCCTTCCCAGACAACATACTCCTCCAGTCTGCTGCCTCCCCCTCTTACTAACCTTGGGCGAATGACTTGACTTCTCCATACCTCAATTTCCTCATCTGTGAAATGGAAATAGTAAGAGTACCCACTCCACTGAGTTACTGTGAGGATTAAATGAGTCAATGCATTAAAGCACTTAGCACTAGGCTTTGCCCAAGGGAAAGCACTGCTACCTGCGTGTTTGTTAATCAGGCTTGAGTTCTGCCCTTGGAGATGCAGAAAGGGGTTCCCCAGAAGATGGGGATTTCCAGACTCCACCCAGATGGGGATCAGGGCTGGTCTGCTGAAGGATCCTTGAAATCCCATAACCTTGAAGGACCTCTAGCAATGAACATGTGCTTTCCACAAATACTTGTTAAATGCCTTCAGTGTGCCAGGCACTGTTCTAGGTGCTGGACACACAGCAGTGAACAAGACAGACAAATATGCCTGCTCTTGTGGAGCTGACAGTCTGGCGAGGGGATGCAGAGCATAAGTACATGAATAAATGGGATAATGGATTGGGAGGAAGATAAAACAGACAGTGGGAAGGGGCTGTCTTAGACTGGAGGCTTGGGGAGATCTCTCTGAGGGACTAACATTTGAGCTGAGACCACCCTTTTCCCCCATCCTGCAGCAAGAAGCATCTGGGCACGATATAAAGTCTGAGGGAAGGGCATTCCTGGCCAAAGGAACAGTGAGTGCAAAGGTCCTGAGGTGGGAATAAGCTTGGTGCATTTGAGGAAAGTCAAGAAGGCAGTGTGATACCCAGGCTTACAGATGGGAAGAGATGAAGTTGGGCAGGCAGGCTCTTCACATGGAGACTTGAAGGTCCTGGTGGCAAGTTTGGGAATTATCTTGAGAGCAATAGGGAGCCATGGAGGGTTTTTGAAGGACCTGCTGAGCTTTGGATTTGAGCTGCAAAGTCTAGAGTTGGCAACCCATCAGAAGCTGTGCCAATAACATTCACACAGCGTCTGAGGATGTGGGACAAGGGGGGGTGAGGTATCAGGGAAGCCTAAACAGACCACTCCATATTATTATATCTATATGGCATCTGGGGACACTGAGGCCTAGAGAGAGCAGTTACTTGCCTGCAGTCACATAGCTGCCATGTGGCGCCAACAGAGCAGCAGGTACACAGCAGTTGTCAAATGGTTGCTGAAATCTGCCAGCCACAAGCACTTTCCCTCTCACTGCCCAGACAGCAGTTCTGCTGACTTAAATGGAGACTTGTGGTTCTTCCCCTTTTTAATCACAGTGCAAGCCTTCTCTCGTGCCAGATTTCTCTGAGGCCCTAAGTGGTTTCCCTTCTCGCTTAATTTCTTCTTGCCAGGCGTCCCCTCCAGTCCAGTTGGTTGTTTCAATGCTCTTCGCGATCGAGACTTCTCACTCTGTTTCTGTTTTTCCTTAGAAAGGCGCAGGGTTTACAATGAACACCCCATCTGTCGCCTTGCCCTAGTTTTGAGAGCACCACCCCCCCAACTGCAATTTTCCTCTTCTTGGCGGGGAGGCTGGCGGGCTGCGGCTCCTCCCACTTCACAGGTCCCTGGGGCCCACAGTGAGAAGGCTCTTTATCCGAATTCCCCGAAATCCCCTGAAGAGAGCGAGATGGTCTCAGCCAGCAAGTCCCACCGCCCTTGCTGCCACACCGACCCGACCCACACCGACCCAAGCGGGAGAACGCCTACTGCCTGCCAAGTGGGGGCTGGAGAATCTCAGGATTAATAACAGTAACGAAACAGCTGCCAATGACAACATTAGTAAATGCTTATTAATACCATTAACATGATATTAACAATCGGTACTGATAACAACACAGAAGTTAACCAGTACGGAATTAATAATAAAAGTATCAACAATAGAATAACAATGTAACAATAGTAGAGCTAGTTAAAAATAATAGTTACTGGGGCGCCTGGGTGGCACAGCGGTTAAGCGTCTGCCTTCGGCTCAGGGCGTGATCCCAGCATTATGGGATCGAGCCCCGCATCAGGCTCCTCCGCTATGAGCCTGCTTCTTCCTCTCCCACTCCCCCTGCTTGTGTTCCCTCTCTCGCTGGCTGTCTCTATCTGTGTTAAATAAATAAATAAAATCTTAAAAAAAAAATAATAGTTACTGTTAGCTATTACAGAATTAATAGTAAATATAAAATAACAATAGGATATTAGTAGCAACAATAAATATAATAACGGGTCTAGGATGCATAGTCACAACAGTAGCAAATGGTATCAGGATTAATAACAATAAATAACAACTAACAGTAGGATAGTAATACGATTAGCAATAAATGTAACATGGGGCATCTGGCTGGCTCAGTGGGAATAGTGTGTGACTCCTGAGCCCAGGGTTTTGAGTTCAAGCCCCACCCCATATGGGGTGTAGAGACGACTAAAAAAATAAACTTAAAAAATAATAATAACAAATGTAATATAATAATAATATAATCATAGTTAACAGTCCCAGGACTAATAATAGCACTTGGTTACAGGATTAAAAATAATAAATAGGGGCACCTGGGTGGCTCAGTCAGTTAAGCAGCTGCCTTCAGCTCAGGTCATGATCCTGGGGGCCGGGATCAAGCTCCATGTGGGGCTCCCTGCTCAGCAGGGGGGTCTGCTTCTCCTTCTCCCTCTGCCCCTCTCCCCTGCTCATGCTCTCGCACTCTCTCTCAAATGAATAAAAACTTTTTAAAAATAATAAAATAACAATAGGCTAGAAGAGGAGTAACAGTAATAGAATAATAGTATAATCATAGTAGCTAACGATCGAGGATTAGTCATAATATGATTACCAGTTGTGGAGGCTTGCTTCATGTTGGACACTGCTCTGTACCAGCACTGACAGGTGAAACTTTCTGTGATGATGGAGACGTGCTGTGTGCACTTGTCCAAAATGGTCACCACTCGCCACATGAGGCTATCGAGCAGTTGAAATCTGGCAAGTGTCCCTGAGGAACTAAATTTTAACTTCCTGTTATGTTAATGAATTAAAATTTAATAGCCTCAGGTGGCCAGTGACCTCTGTCCTGGACGGTGCAGCTCTGGACATTTTCTATCTGTTAACTCGTTGCTTTCTCGTGACAGCCCTGGGCTAGGTACTCTTATTGCTGTTATTATCCCCATTTTATTATGAGGAAACTGAGTCATTGAAACGTGAAGTCATTAGCCCTGATCAGAATCTCCCCACTTCGAAGACAGAACACCACTGTCTGAGGGGATCCCTAATTAAGAATGAAGGCTCTGGGGTCACCCCGACAGGTTTAGAATTCTGTGTTCTGCAACCTCTTAGCTGGGTGATCACTTGGAGTCTCTGGGCCTCAATGTCTTCATCTGTAAAATGGGGACAGCCACAGGGCTGGCTTAGTTGGGTTGTGGGGGAGAATTGGTTGAGGAAACTTGCAGTGAGGGCTTGGCAGTTTGGATAGCATTTCCGTATATACAGCACATGCCCAACAGAGTGTTGATTATAATGTAGAATTGGATGTGAGTTGTGTGTCCCTCAGGGAGTGGTTGTGAAGAATGGTGGCCACAGAGATCAGCTCTGTGGCCGCTAGATTTTTTTTTTTTTTTTAAAGATTTTACGCCAGGATCATGCCCTGAGCCGAAGGCAGACACTTAACCGCTGTGCCACCCAGGCGCCCCTGTGGCCGCTAGATTCTTACACCCGTTTCTCAGATGAGGACACTGAGGCTGAGAGTAAAGACTGTTGCCTAAGCTTACCCAGCTAGTGAGTGGAGACCTTGGTGTCCACATCTGTAAAATGTGCTTCTGCAGACCCGTCCTCTCCCTAATGGAAACAAAGTCTGGGCCACAGGTGAGAATGAGGTCTGGGTCTCTGGTCTGCCTCCTGTGGACTGAATGTTTTTATCTTCCGAAAACTCATGTTGAAATCTTCACCTCCAAGGTGATGGTGTTAAGAGGTGGGGTCTTTGGGAGGCGATTCGGTCATGGGAGCAGAGCCTTCATGCATGGGATTATCAAAGAGACCCCAAAGAGATCCCTCTCTGCTTCTGCCAGGAGAGGTTACAGCCAGAAGCCACAATGTCTGAGCTAGAAAGGGGGCTTTCACCAGATGCTGACTCTGCCAGGGCCTCGATCTTGGGCTTCAAGAACTGTAAGGAATATATTTCTGTTGTTTAGAAGACACCCAGTCTATGCTATTATGTTATAGCGATCTGAATGGCCTAAGACAGGCAATTGGTACTGAGGAGTGGAAGTTGCTATAACAAATACCTAAAAATGTAGGCGCGGCTTTGGCACTGGGTGATGTGGGTAGAGGCTGGAAAGTTTCAGGGTGCCGTGAATAGACCATTAAGTGTGATTCTGGTGGAGACCCAGAAGAGGAGAGCTGCAGAGGGTACCTGTCCAAGACGTTAGAAGAATGACCCCAGAGGCCTTTTGGAGGTCATCAAGGGCCTGGGTGGCAGGAGGATTTCAAGGGAGGGGCCGCCACTCTGGGCTCCACCCCCCCATCTGCGGCCACAGCTGTGTCTCCAGCTGGTCTCCAGCGGTGGGTGCTGTGCCCTGCAAAGCTGTGGGGGTATGGCTGCCTCCACCCAGATTTCAGAGGAACAGCCCAGGCACGACCCAGGAAGAGGGCCACCCTGAGCATGGGGCCACCGCAAAGAGCCCCCCCACCAAGTCAATGCCCGGCAGGATGCTCCTATGACTCCAGGTGGTAGAGCCACCTGTGTCTGATTCCAGCACTTCCAGCCTTGGAGTGCCGTGGCAGCAAAGCCACGAGAACAGCGCAGAGCCTTGGGGGCCCAACGACAGCCCAGCAAATCTTTGAGGGCAGGAGCACCACCTCAGTGTGTCCAGAAGGCAGGACTATCCCCCCCCCCCCACTGGTCCTGAAGGAAGGACCACAGCCCCAGTGTGCCTGGATGGCAGAGCATCTAGCCAAAGAGGATTATTCTGGAGCCTTAAGGTTTTAGACTTGCTCGGGACTTGTCTCTCTTTTCCTTCCTGTTTCTCCCTTTTGGAATGGGAATGTCGGTCCCACCATGGTATTTGGAAACACGTTTGCCTTCACAGCTAGAGAGGAATTTGAGTCTTACAGCTGATTTGGGTGAGACTTTGGATTTTAGAATTTTGAATTGATATTGGAATGAATTAAGACTTTGGGGGCTATGGGGATGGAATGAATGCATTTTGCATGTGTGAAGGACATGAATTTGGGGCGACCAGGAGCAAAATGCAATGGACTGAAGGTTTAAGTTCACCCGCCTCCCCCCGGCCCCCAACAATTGGACTAAGACAGCTGGTGCTGGAGTTTCCCAGGCCTGGGCTTTCATCCCAGCACTACTGTGTGAAGTAAGAGACTTCCATTTTCTGAGCCTCGGTGCCCCCAGTCTGTAAAATGGGCATAATAATAGTTGGGCAAATGAAAGTGAAATTGTCTAGGACATTTAATCCCTAGTAGGTGTGGTCAGGGCGTGTTCTTCATTACATGAGAACGGGAGCACACAGGGCTCCTCACTATTCCTCAAACTCACCTTCAAGCTCCTGCTTCAGAGCCTTTGCACTGGCTCTGATACCCTTCCGCCCAGAATACCCTTCCACCAGATGTTTCCATCCCTCCCTTCATTCGCTCCCTGGAGATCCCCGACCACCAAACTGAAAACAGACCCTCCCTCCTGCTGTCACTCTCCATTTCTGACTCTGCTTCTTTTTTTCCCCACTATGTTGTGAGGACGCTCAAGTAGCTCTATGAGAGGCCCACATGGCAAGGAACTGAGTGAGGCCTCCCGTCAGCACCCAGGCGAGTACGCCATCTTGGAAGGGGCTCCTCCAAGTCCCATTCAAGCCTTCCGATGAGGGGAACCCCAGCCCATGTTTTGACTACAACCTCCTTAAAGACCCTCAGCCAGAAACACCTAGCTCCTAAATTTCTGAAACTATGAAAGAATACATGTTTACCATTTCGAGCCACTAGGCTGCGGAGTAATTTATTACAGAACTCAAGGTGGCTTTGTGGGGCGTCCAACCAACCCTTTCCCCACCCATCAGGATCCAGCTGAAGCTAGGAGGTTCGGGAAAGGGTGTCCTTGGCCGGAAAAGGATTACGTAACTGGGCCCTTCTTCTTCCTGCGTGGGCAGTCAGAACTCTCCAGTGGGATTCCTGGGCTGAGGGCAGGTGCCTGATGCCACCAAGCCCCTGCTTCCTTCCAGCAGCTTGGGTTCCCTTTTCTGTCCTCCCAGTACCTTTGCCTCTCAAATTGCCCCAAGTCCTTGCCTAAGTAAAGGATGAACAGTTTGTATAATCTGGACTCCATTTCGGGAAGTGTGCACCAAGCTGACCATCACAGGCAATCCTCTCCACTGCGAGGGGTTTGCTGGGAATTTCCCCATTTTTCAGACGAGGAATCGGAGGCACAAGGTGGTGAAGGGCTTGCCCCACGTCACACAACCGGTTAGTGACTGAAGCAGCTCTGGTCTGCACTCAAGGCCCAGGCGATCGCGGAACCCCGGCTCGTCCCGAGTAATGATAATAACGATAGTCCTAAGCAGAATTAGTCATTATTAGGGCATTACGTGCCAGCCACTATTTTGAAGACTTTCCATGGGTTCGCGGTATAATCTTCCCAACAACTATATAAAGGAAATAATGTTTTCCTCTATTTGACAGAGGAGGAAACTGAGGCACGACAGCAGTGAAGTGGCCTGTGCAAGTCAGGCGTTTGCACTCAGGCTCCAGAATTCTGACCTGGGCTAAAGTCCTCAGCGGCGGCCCCGCGCCCTGCGCCCACCCCAAGGGCCGCTAGCCGGGCCTGGGGAGCTACCGGCTGCCCCCTCTTACGCCCAGGGAATCTGGTCTCGGAGGGGAAGTGACTCAGTGGCCTGAGGCCCCGCAGATATTCACTTCCAATCCCGGTAATTAAAGGCCCTAATGGATCCGCAGAGGACGCACAACCTGTCACTTCCGCGGTCCCCACCGCTGCCCTGGTATCAGCGCGCGGCGCGCGAGCTTCCCGGGAGCGAGCCTGGCCGCGGTCCCAGGCTGCGGGTCAGCGGCGGCAGCCGAATTGCGCGCGGCTCTCGCCCTCTGGTGGCAGCCTTGGGGGTGGCGGGCTGGGGAGCGTCGTCCTGAGCAGCCCCACGTGCCCATCTAAGCCCGCCCAGCCCTGGGCCCCTCCTCCTGGGGTTGGGCCAAGCCTTCCTGGAAGCCTCCCAGGCTCCGGGTTTGATGCCTCCTATCAGCCGTTAAATGGACACAAGGGTCAAGAACACGGATTGGGGGCATGATTTAATGCCAGGCTTCTTCTTATAGTGCTGGGTTACCCTGGGCAAGCGACTGGGCCTCTCTGAGCCTCAGTTTCCTCATTTGTAAAATGAGGATGGGGGATGGACCTCCCTCATAAGATTGTAGTAGAAAATTAACTTAAAATAATTCCTGTAAAAGTCCCTGCTACACGCGGTAAGAGCTCAATAAATCTTGTTAATTTCCAAGGCACAAATTTGGTTACGTGCCATGTCTCTCCCCTGCTCTAAACCCTCCAAGGCTCCTATTTCCTTCTGAATAAAATGCAAAAGCCTCGGCCTGACATACCAGGGCCTTTCACAGTATCATCCTCAGCGACCTCCTCTCACGACAATATCCACAAAACGCCCAGCGCTCTGGGCATACCAGACTTCTTTCTGTCCCCTGCTTCCTGTTTCCAGACCTTTGCCCACACTATTCTTACTGCCTGACATTGCCTTTCCCTTTCTTCTGCTTGGCAAACTCCTACACATCCTTCAAAACCACCTGAAACATGATCTGTGCTTCAAGTCTACCCCAGTTCCCTGGGGACGTTGCCTCCTCTGGCCTCCTTTGGCTCCCTCTGCATCAAGCCTCTGAGGGACAGGGGGCTTGTCCCTTACAGTGCAATCACTCATTCCTCTGTCTGTCTACCCCTTCCCCCCCAGACTCTGAACTCTTGGAGGGTGAGGCTGATGCTTTGCTCACCTTTGAATCACTGGCAGGCAGCACAAATTGGGCACATACCAGGTGCTTCAATATCTGGTGTTGAGACCAAACGAAAAATAGGTGCTAAGTGATTACTGGTGGATGGTGATTCCAGAACCCACAGTTGTTGTGCAGGCCTTGATTCTGTCACCTTCGTGCTGGCTTGATGTCTCTCAGTCTCAGTTTCCTCATCTGCAAAATGGGGATGAGAATACTACCTACCTCACAGAGTATTCATGAAGATTCAATGAAATTATCTGTATAGCACAGGACACTTGATTGATGGTGCTGATTCGGATAAGCTCACCTGTTCTCGGGTACTCCCTCTACACTAAGGGGTGGGGGACTGCGAACACCTTGATATGACCCTCCCCCATCTACACTACAAGAAGAATCAGAATGTTAGCTGAAGTACAGACCCGAAGGAATTGATGACAGGTACTCAAACGGACACTTGTATACGAATGTTCATCGTTGCAGCATTCACAGAGGCAAAAGGTAGGAACAACCCAAATGTCCATCAGTGGATGAATGGACAAACGGAATGTGATCTTAAAAAGGAAATACTGACATAGGATACAACGTGGATGACCCTCAAAATAACATGCTGAGGAAGGGGCACCTGGCTCGCTCGGTTGGAGGGGCATGAGACTTTTGATCTCAGGGTCGTGAGCTCGAACCCCAGGTTGGGTGTACAGATTACTTAAATAAATACACTTAAAAAAAAGGACAAATTCACATAGAATTAAAAAACAAAACCAAAACACACACACACACACACACACACACACACACACACACCACCAATGTGCTGAGTGAAGGGAGCCAGACACGGAGGGTCACATAGTGTATAATTCCATTTCCATGAAACACGCAGAAGGGGTAAACCCACGGAGACAGAACACAGACTGGTGTTTGTTCCGGTCAGAGGAGGCAGGATGGGGAGCGCCTGATTCTAAGTATGGGGTTTCCTCTGGTGGGGATGAAAATGTTTTGGAACTAGGTAGCTGTGGGGGTTGTACAACATTGTGAATGTGGTCAATGCCACGGAATTGTTTACTTTAAAAGGACTGGTTTTATGTTACGTGAATTTCACCTCAATTAAAAAAAAAAGTAACAAAAAAAGGGTTAGGTACAGGAATGAGGTTTGGAGGGGTTTGGAGATGTGTCTCCTCTATTCCTCCAGTCCCCCACAGGCTGGTCTTAACCCCAAAATGGGCTGCTGGAGCCTGGTCTCCTACCCCCGGCCTGGCAGAAGCTGGGGATGGTCCAACAGAGGATGTGACATGAGTGTGGGCCACTCCCCACCTGCAGACCAGCCAGGGTGGCTCTGAGACCCCAGCGACCATGCTCGTGGCCAAACGTGAGCCCCTGGCCAGCATCAGGTGACTGAGCCTGGCTTCCAGGTGAGCCAAAGGAGCCGTGGGAAGGTTGTCCAGCAGGGGCTCTATGCTCAAGGGTGCCATAAGGCAATCAGGTCCTTTCTGGGGAGTAAAACCTTGAGATGCACAGAGAGGGATAGAAATTGGCTCCTGGGGAGGGAAAATGGAGCCCCAGGGCAGGCGCATATTTGAGTGCAGAGGCAACCGGTGTAAGGAGGCTGCAGTGTCCTCTGTGGGCATCTGAGGCTGGGCTAGGGAAGCACCTTGACCTTGGCTTACTCCTGAGCCCAGGGCAGGACTCTGTGGTCAGCTGCCTGCAGACGCCTCTGGACTCACACAAATGCTGGCTGTGTGACCTTGGGCAAGTTATTTCACCTCTCTGAGGCCGCAGGAGCCACAGGACCAAGGAGAGCAGGAACAGAGAGGAGGAAAGGAGAGAGCGAAGTATTCAGCAATACTCTTGGAAACAGAAATAGGAAGCTGAGGGCGGAGGGGTGTGCAGAGAGCAGCTGAGCCCCACATTTCCATTTTCCCCAAGCTGGGCTCTCTTCAGTTTTGAGATGGTTGCCCATGACTGGTGGCCATCAGGGTGGCTGCCTGACTTCCCCTTGCTACAGCAGCAGCACCTGATTTTCCATGTAGTCTCAGTTCAAGATGTTCCCTGGGGCGGACCTTCCCATCCCTGCTCCAATGATTGGTTCAAGGATGGGCAGGTGAACCCAGGAGACCAGTGAGGATCAATTCCAGGCTCAGGCAGAACAGCAAGAAAATGCCTTATTCCACTCAAAAAATTTAGAGCTGGGAGGACATAAGCTTGGAGCTTCTGGAGAGCCAGCCTGTCTCAGAATGAATATACTCAGAGCAAAGCAAAACTCAGAGACGGAGGAACCGAGTCCTACTGATGTCTGCATCTAGATCCAGCCATACCTGAAAAGCGTTACTCTGAGACTTCTCAACCATGCGAATTAGTCCGTTCTCTCTTTGGCCGAAGCCTGTTTGTGTGCAGCTCTTAGTCACTCAGCAACTGAGACACTCTGGCCAAAGAACAACAGTGGCGCCTCCCAGGAACCATGTCCCACAAAACGTCCCTCATGGGTCCCTCATGCCTGAAGCAGGAGACAAAGACATGGTCCTGGGGCTGGAAGTGTGGAGTAGCAGGTGCTGGGCAGGCTGAGAGAAGCTGGGGTGCCATGGGGGCAGGAAAACACTCTGCTCATCAGGCTGAGGTCTGCTGAGCCCTACTGTGCGCCAGACACTGGGGAGCCAATGGTGGACACCGCGGACACCGGGGTCTGTTCTCATGCTGGAAAACAGATCATCAGTAAGTGACCTCTTAAATCAATGGACAGCGACAAGTTAGCAAGGGCCTCAAAGTTCACCGAATTCTTTCAACAATCCTTATCTCTGTTTTCCAGATGAGGAAACTGAGGCCCAGAAAGGTGAAGGTGACTTGTTTCAGGTCACAGAGCTACTCAGGTTCCAAGTCAGGATTCGAACCCAGGTCTGGCAGCACAACTTTTTAGTTTTTGTTAATTTTTTAATTTTAAAAAGATTTTATTTATTTCTTTGGGAGAGAGAGAGCACAAATGGAGGGAGCTGCAGGCAGAGGCAGAGGGAGAAGCAGGCTCCTTGCTGAGCAGGGAGCCTGATGTGAGACTCGATCCCAGGACCCTGGGATCATGACCTGAGCTGAAGGTCACACAGCTTCACCGACCGAGCCACCCAGGTTTCCCTGTTTTTAAATTTTTCTATTACTCGAAGATGTTGAACTGCCAACCAAAATTTGTGAGCAGGAGAAGGTAGTAACACCTCATAGTCATTGAGGAGCATTGTTCTGAGGGCTTTTTATTCTTAACCAGATGGGGCAGCAAGATTTAGACTCAAGCAGGACTGCCTGGATTGGAATTTACTTTGCTCCCTGCATGAGTCCAGGCAAGACATTTCATCTTGGTTTATTTACCTGGGGATGGTAAAGTCGTTCCTACTTCTTAGCATTGTCATGGGAAGCAAAGCACACAGCAAGGGCTCGGCAAACTCGAGCTATTACACCTGAAACCTCTCATAACATCTTATGCGATACTGGGGGAGGGGGGACAGGATGACATGACACTGTTATTTCTTCTGTTTTACAGATGAGGAAACCAAGGCACAGAGAGATTAAGTGACTTGCTGAAGGTCACACAGCTTGAAAATGGATGATTGGGGACTGGAACCCACTTATGCACCCAATGCCATTAATTTCATAGGCAAATGTAGTCTCTCCTGTTCCTTCTGCCATCTTGGGTGCGGCTCAGGGACCAGGCCTGCCAGCCCCATCTACTTTTGGGGCCCAATCCCTTCTAGCAAGAAGAAAAACAAATCCCACTTAATATACATACCATAAGGCAGGGGCGCCTGGGTGGCACAGCGGTTAAGCGTCTGCCTTCGGCTCAGGGCGTGATCCCGGCGTTATGGGATCGAGCCCCACATCAGGCTCCTCTGCTGTGAGCCTGCTTCTTCCTCTCCCACTCCCCCTGCTTGTGTTCCCTCTCTCGCTGGCTATCTCTGTTAAATAAATAAATAAAATCTTAAAAAAAAAAATACATACCATAAGGCAGCCATTCTGCCCTTCTGGGAAGGGGCGTGGCTTCTGTCAAGGGACGGGATTATTCGTTTGCAGGTTTTGCGACGGCAGTACAGGAATGACGTTTCTTTGGACTTGGGGTGGAGCCAGCTACATGGTTAGGCTTTGATATCCAACAGGCTTGTGGGGGTAGTATGAGCTCTGCTCCTTACTATGCGACCATGGGCACATAACTCACCTTCTCCGAGCCTTGGTTTGAGGATTCCATGCGAGGGTCGGGGTAAAAAGATCTTGGCCCCGGGGCGATAAGCAATACATCTTGCAGGGGGCGCCTGGCTGGCTCAGTCGGTAGACCTCGAGACTTGATCTCCAGATCATGAGTTCCAGCCCACGCTGGGTGTGGCACCTATTTTAACTAACTAAGGAGCAGGTGAAACTGGGAGGAGGTTTAAATCCTTGGGAGAAAGGATTCAGGAATTCAGGGGTCAGTGGCAAGGAGAGGGTTTGAGGAGGGGGGAAGGAGGGGCCCCATAAGAGATGGAGGGAACAAGGAGAGGAGTTGGCAGTGCTACGGAATGAGCTGGCAAGACCTTCCAGCTTCCAGGTCTCTATGCTTTCAGCAAAATTTGCTCACCTCAGGCTGCTGGGTTGCACGGATACCAGAGGAGGGGCCCCTGAAGTCAGGGACTCTAGCCCTTCCGGTCACTCCCCTTCCCCCATGTGCCTCCCAGCTCTGTGTGCCAGACCAGCGTGTTGTGGTGGTGGACAATTTCAGTTCCTCCTTGGGGCTGGCGGGTCCTGCCCACTGTTGGGGTGGGGCGGCCGCTGTGGAAGGAAACTCTGCCTCAGACCCCAGCTTGGAACAGTGTCTTCCCCTGTTGGTGGCTGAGCCAAGGGGGGGTAGGCGAGATCTGGAAGCAAGATGGCAGGTCCTGTGGGCACCTTCCCAGGAAGAGACTGGCTCAGGCCCTGAATCACGTTCCAGTCACCCAGCATCGACTAGGTGCCCAGTGCTGTGCCAGGTGGGGGGATGCAGCTGCAAGAAAAGCAGACAAAACTCCCTGCCCTCATGGACCTACCATCTAACGGGGGTCAGGGTAGTGTCACAGGTTAGGCACAGAGTCGTCACACCCAAGCACGCTGCCTACAGTTGGTTTCTCCTGTGGTGTTTCTCCCCTGCCACCTCATGTGCCCTCTGGCTTCCTCGCGAGACCCTCCTCATCCAGCCTTCTGAAAAAAGCCCATGGGCCTCCTGATCTCATCTCTCCTCTCTTCTTGCTCTTTTCTCCAGCCACACTGGCCTCCTTCATAGGTTTCTAGCCTCTGAGGCTTTGCATTTGTTGTTCCCTCTGGGAATGCTTTTCCCTCTGGATATCTGCATGGTTTATGCCCTTACTTCCTTCAAGTCTTTCCTGAAAAGCACCTTCGAACTTACGACCCCAAGATCAAGGGTCATGTGCTCTACTGACGGAGCCAGCCAAGCACCCCAGAACTCCATTCCTTAATTATGGCTGAGTAATATTCCATTTTATGGATGTGCCATATTTTATGTATTCATTCATCCATTGATGGACACTTGGGCTGCTTCTACCTTTTGGTTATTGGGAATAGTGCTGCCATGAACATGCATATGTACTTATCTGTCTTTTTAACTTGAATCCCTCGTGCCTAGGACACAGTCATGCTCAATAAACGTTGGTGGAAGGAATGACTGGTTGGAGGAAACAAAGGCATTGGACTCAGCCTGGTGGGGTTGGGGGTCACATGCCTGGAAGAGGTGATGGCTGAGTGAGGACTTTAAGGAGGAGCCTGGAAGTGGGCCACACGTGCAAAGGCCCCAAACACGGTGCATTGTGGGAGCGGAGAGAAGCCAGGTGGCTGAAGCTGAGGGAGTGGGGATAGGGCACCATGCGTGAGGAGCTGGGGGGTGGGCAGAGTCCAGGACAAGTAGGACCTTGTCATTCACAGGGAGGAGGTGGACTTGCTTCTGAGGCAGTGGGGAGCCACGGAAAGGCTTTGAGCAAGAGAGTGCCATGACTTGGTTTGCCTTAAGTTTTACTAGGATTGCCCGAAGATGGATTTGCTGGGTGCAGGGGCTGGAGGGGCAGACAGGAGACCAGAGAGAAGGCCACTACAGCTGTCCTGTTGAGAGCTGAGAGCTGATAGTGGCCTGGCATGGGGAAGTGGTGGCAAAGATGGAGAAGTGACAGACTCAGACATGGTTTGGAGGTAAAATCGTCGAGATTGGTAACGGCAGCCACAACTCCGTTCTGGTTCTCAAATTCCCCTTTCCAGCACTTCTAAATCACGGCCCCTTCTCCGGCCCTCCCCAGTTCCCAGCCACAAAGATGCTCAGCTATTCACAGCGGCCAAAGGTGGTAACGACAGAATATCCATCAATGGATGAAAGGATAAACCAAATGTGTTGTGTCTGTACAGTGAAATATGAATCAGCCGTAAAGAAGGGAACTACTGATAAATGCGGTAAGGTGGATGGACATTGAAAACACTATGCCGAGTGCAAGAAGCCGGGCACAAAAGGCCCCATATTGTGATTCCACTTACATGAAATATCCAGAATGGATAAATCCATAGCAACAGAAAGTAGAGGCAACCTACTGATTGCAAGAAAATATTCCCAAATGATATATCAACAAGAGGTTAATATCCAAAATATATAAAGAACTCATGCAACCTAACACCCACAAAACCAAATAATCCAATTAAAATAGGCAGAAGACTTAAATAGACATTTTCCCAAAGAAGACCTACAGATGGCCAACAGACACATGAAAAGATGCTCAACATCACTCATCATCAGGGCAATGAAAATTAAAACCACAATGAGATATTACCTTACACCCATCGGAATAGCTAGAATTAAAAAAACAAAAAACAAAACCCAAAAAGCGCACACACACACACACACACACACACACACACATACACAAACCAAGAAAGAACACGTGTTGGTGAGGATACGGAGAAAAAGGGACTCTCCTGATAATGGAAATGTAAATTGGTGCAACCACTGTGGAAAATAGTGTGGAGATGCCTCAAAAAATTAAAAATAGAAATACAGTATGATCCAGTAATCCCACTACTGGTTATTTACCCAAAGGAAAAAAAAATTGAAAAGATATATGCGATCCTGTGTTTACTGCAGCATTACTTACCAGAGCCACGGTATGGAAGCAATCCAAGTGTCCATCCATAGATGAATGGATAAAGATGGGATGTCTATATGTAATGGAATATTACTTGGCCATAAAAAAGACCAAAATCTTGCCATTTGCAACAACATGGATGGACCTAGAGGGCATAGTGCTAAGTGAGGTAAGTCAGACAGAGAAAGACGAACATCATACAATTTCACTTATATGTGGAATCTAAAAAACAAAACAAATGAACAAACAAATAAACAACAACAAAACCCAGAAACAGACCCATAAATAGAACAAACTGGTGGTTGCCCGTGGGGAGGGGGTGGAGATGGGCAGAACGGGTAAAGGGGAGTGGAAGGCACAGGCTTCTAGTTGTGGAAGAGTCAAGAGTCGTCACAGGGATGAAAGGACAGCAGAGGGGGGTATAGTCGATAATGTGGTAATAGTGTTGCCTGGCGACAGACGGTGGCTACATTTGTGGTGAACGGAGCATAAGTATAGAGTTGTTGAATCACTATGTTGTGCAGCTGAAACTAACGTAGCATTGTGTGTCAACTATACTTCCATGAAAAAAGAAAAAAGACAGAAAATAGATGGGTGGTTGCTGGGGGCTGAGGGGAGGGGAGAAAGGGGAGTGACTGCTAATGGATGTGGGGTTTTACTTTGGAGTGACAGGAATGTTCTGAAACTAGATAGTGTTGGCGATTAAACATCATGAATGTACTAAATGTCACTGCATTGTTTCTTTTATTTTGTGCTGGTGACATTTTTTTTAAGATTTTATTTATTTATTTATTTATTTATTTATTTATTTATTTTAGAGAGAGAGATTGAGAGCATGCACGTCAGGAGCAGAGGGAGGAAGGAATCTGAAGCCGACGCCGCGCTCAGCACAGAGCCTGATGTGGGGCTCGATCCCACGACCCTGAGATCATGACCTGAGCCAAAACTGAGAGTAGGACGCTTAACTGACTGAGCCAACCAGGTGCCCCTGTGTTGGTGACTTTTTAAAGTTGGGAGCTGTATCTTTTTCTTTTCTTTTTTCTTTTCTTGTCTTTTCTTTTCTTTTCTTTCTTTTCTTCCTCCCTCCCTTCCTTCCTTCCTTTCCAGCTTTATTGAGGTATAGTTGACAAAATGTAGGACATTTAAAGCATACATCATGATGATTTGATATATATAAACATTGTGAGAAGATTCCTCTCCCCTAGTTAGCACATTCATCAATGTGTTTTAGTGTTTCTTTTTTTGTTTTTTTTCTTTTGGTGAGAATATTTAAGTTCTACTCTCTTAGCAAATTTAAATTATACAAACTGTGTTATCAACTAGTCACCATGCTGTATATGTATATATATATATGCATATATATATATGCATATATATATTTTATTTATTTACTTGTCAGAGAGAGAGAGAGAGAGAGAAAGAGCACAAGCAGGGGGAGTGGCAGGCAGGGGGAGTGGCAGGCGGAGTAGCAGGCTCCCCACTGAGCAGGGAGCACAGTGTGGGACCTGAGCCCAAGGCAGACGGCTTAGCCGACTGAGCCACCAGGCATCCCTCACCATGCTATATAATACGTTTACTTTAAAATGGTTAATTTGGGCGGCGCCTGGCTGGCTGGCTCAGTTGGTGGAGCATGCAACTCTGGATCTTGGGGTTGTAAGTTCGAGCCCCATGTTGGGTGTAGAGATTACTCAAAAAATAAACATTTTTAAAAATAAATAAAATGATTAATTTTTTGTTATGTGAATTTCACCTCAATTAAAATTAAAATAAATAATAAGGAATTTTAAAAACAGGATGCCAGGGGGCTGCTTTCTGCTTCTTTCACCCATGCCAAACCACAACTGCCGCATGAGGGGCTCTGAGAACCAAGGGTCACAGACTTCTGGGAAATCTTCTCCACATCAAGATCCAGAAGCCTTTGTGCCTGGTGTTTTGCTTATCTGGTGAGTGTCTACATTTGCGGAAATTCCAGCTAGCCTTTCCTGGCTGAAGAATTATGGCAGTATCAGGTATGGGTGGATTCAGGGGCTCAGCCACTATCAGATACCATTAGGTACTTTCTCTCTCCATGTTGTGGGTCTTGGTCCTACTTTCCTCTGTGCTGGCTTCACTATCAGGTAAGCTCTAGAGTTCAACCACTCCTCTCCACCCCCACTGCTTCTGCTTTCTAGGTGACCACCGTTGCTTGCTTAGACTACTATAATAGCGTCCTCCCTGGTCTCCTGCCTCTACCCTTCTCCCAATAGTCCATCCACCTCATAGCGGCCAGGGACCATGTTGAACCTGAGATAGACCACGTTCCTCTCATGTTCTCAAAACCCTCCCATGGCTCCCCATTCTTCTCAGAGTAAAAGTAAAATCTTTCTTATGATCCACAAGGCTTTTAGCAACCTGGCTTTACCAATACTCATTTCCTACTATCCTTCCACTTGCCCACTTGACTGCAGCCTCACTGGGCCTGCTCCCTGTTCTTCAACATGCTTGGGATGGTCCCATCTCAGGGCCTTTGCACATGCTGTTTCCTCTGCCTGGGACAATCTTCTCCCAGACATCTACATGGCTCTCTCCCTCACTTCATTCAGGTCTCTGCTCCTCAGAGAGACTTTCTCTGACCACCTTGTCTAAAATCTCACTCCCATTCTTTCTGCCCCACTGCCACAGCTGATGGTCTTCCTGGCACACATCACTTCCAGAACTCAGTTGTTGACCCATTCAGAAACAGTGCCTGGCACACAGCAGGTGCTTAGTAAGAGGCTGTAGGATGAATACATGATCCTGGTCTGTGCTGTTCCTCTCTTGTCCTCAGGCCAGGACTGGACAAGGACTGAGTCCTGGAGGTTGGCAGCAAGAGCAGGAAGTAATATACCAGGAGGTAGAACTGTGTTATTTTGGGTGGAATAAAAAGAACAGCAGTGTCTGTTTGCTGAAAGCACCTACTGTGTGCCACGAACTTTACATTTGATGACTGTCTTTATTTCACAGATGAGGAAACAGACCTAGAGAAGTGAAGTGACTTCTCAAAGGCCCACAGCGATCAAAGGGCTCAGTGGGACTGGAACCCCACCCCACGCCCGCCCAGCTCCAGGACTTTCTCTCTTCACTGGGACAAGGGGGAGGGTTGCCAGGCACCCCGTGCATATAATTCAGTCCTCGACTGACTTTGTCAAAACGCCTGAAATGTACTGTATTCAGTTTTCTTTTTCAATAAGTTCCAAATTTTCAGCAGTGTTGTTTTTCAGATTTAGTGAGGAGCTAAATTTGGTAAATCTGGCAACGCTAGCCAGGGAGGAACTCCTACTCCAGGCCTAGGGCTGCAGCGATTGGTCCCGCCCACGATCCCAGAAGGTTTTTCCAGGCCGCTCTGCCGCGGGTTCTTACCCCTGGAAGTGCGTTCGGTCTCAGGGCCGGCCCTAGGCCTCTTTCCTGGGATAGGGCACTGGGGATTGGGGTAATCAGGGGCGGCCCCTTTAAGAGGTTTCTGGAGGCGGACCAACGGGGGCTTGGCGAATCCAGGGGGCGTGTCGAGTCGGGGTGGCCAATCCGAGGGCGGGATGAACGAGGGGGCGGGCCCGGCGCGGGTGGGTTGGGAAGGGTTAAAGGGGCGCGCCCGCGGGTCTTGGACCGTCCGGCTGTCCCCGCCTCCTTCCGTCCGAGTGGCCCTCTCCCGCGGCTGCGCCAGCCGGGCCGCCCCGGAGACAAAGCGCCGCCGCCACCGAGCGGATCCCGTGCCATGGCCGGGCCGGCCCCGGCCCCGCGCCTCCCGTCCCGCCGCCGCCTCCCTAGGCTGCACTGCGAGGTAAGGCCGGCCTGGCAAGGGGGGACCTGCGGGTGGCCCTGCGAGGGGACGCGAGACCGGGCTCGGGCCGTCGTGGGCCTTGGGGTCCCCGGCTGTCTGGGGAGACCTCTGATGGAGGGAGCTGCCCATCTGCGATAACACGCCACTGGTAATTTACCCATTAGGGACCCCAGCTGCCGGGGCCGAGCTTGGCCGACGACCCCCGCCCCATAAGGGGCCTCCGCTAGGTGGAACTCTGGCTCCCACGTTCTGCGGTAAACCACCTCTTCTGGGGCTCTGGCTGTCCTTTAAGGAACACACCAGACACAAAGAGAGGGGCCGAGGGCAGCCAGGAGCAGTGCCAGACCTGGAGAACCAGCCAAAGTAATTGGCAGCGGGGCTGCCTCGAGCCTGGGGCGGAGGTCCTGGCGTCCCTGTGGCCCGTGCTGGAGAGGCGCTCTTCTTCGGGGTTCTCAGCACGTTTTTCTGCCTGTACCTGTCACACCCTCTCCCCCATGCTCACTGTTGGGGACACTTGTGGCAGCTGGATTCAATCTCAGCACCTGCGGTCTGGCTTCTTGAATTGAATGGCAAAATGTCGTGCCTCAGTTTCTCCAGAGTTCTGGGTTCTGGGCCAGCTGTGTCCCTGGAGACCTTGAGCTAATTATTTGCCTTCCGGACAGCTTCTTGCCTGAGCGCTCAGTACCTGGTAAACATTTTGCAGAATGGCTCCTCAGGATTTATTCAATCCTTCCCAGAGGGATGGATATTAATATTCTCATTTTATAGATGAGGCTCACCCCGACTCTGAGCGGCTGTGCTTTTGGTGCCTTTCCCACAGTTTGTTAGTGGGTTTTCCTCATTCTAGCCCATCGAACCCACGCCACAGCCCGTTTGACAGATGAGGAAACAGGCTGGGAAAGGTGAAGTGACATTCTTTAGGTGGAGGGGAGAACTTGGCCCTGGGGCCAGAGAGAGGCCAGGCTCCCTCCAGCTTCCTGCCCCGCCAAAGGCTGTTGAATCAACAGCAGTACCCGTAGTGGACTCTGAACTTCTTGGAAAACAGCATGAGTGTGAGGAGATAAGTGGGTGACCAGGCCCTCCCAGAGGCTGGAGCCCGCACCCCTGCTGCTTCCTGCCCTCCCCTTTTTTTTGCTGGGCTGGAGGAGGCAAGGGCCATGGGCAGAGTGGGGTTCTGTGCTGGCCGGTGACCCTGGGCCAGGCTGGCCCCATTTGGGCGGTAGTGGGAGGTGGCTGAGCCATGAGGGAAATTGCTCTTCCTTGGGCCTTAATGGGGTGGGGACATCCCAGGATCAGCCCCTTTGTGCTGATGGCCTGGAGCGTGTGACTCTGGGCACAGCATTGTGCCTTTGGGCAAGTTACTTAACCTCTCTGTCTCCGTTTTCCACATCTATGAATGCGGGTGGATGAACACATCCCTTCTTACAGGGCCGTTGAGAGATTTCAGAAGATAACTGTCTGATTCATACTACAGGTATTTGAGCACCAACTACATGCCGGGCACTGGAATTCAGGCAAAAAACCCCTGCCCTCCTAGAGTAGGCAAAGATGACCCAGGTAATTTCACATTGGGGCGTAGGAGAGTGACTGGGTGAAGGGTGTCTTGCATACAGGGTGGTCAGGACTGCTTCCCTAATGGTCAAGCTGAAACGGAAGGATGAGAAGTCAGCCATGTGAAGAAGAAAGGAGAAGGGCATTCCAGGTAGAGGAACAGCCAGGGCAAAGGCTGTGGTGTGTTTGAGGAATAGCAAGGAGGCCAGGCTGGCTGGAGCTGGATGAGCAAGGGGGAAAGAAGTAGGAGATGGGCACTTGGAAGCCATAGGGAGGACTGAATTTAATACTGGGATGAGTAGGGAGTCATGGGAGTGTTTAGACTAGAGGAGGGGTGTGGTTGGACTTATCTTAACAGGATCCCTCTATGGGGAATGGATTGTAGTGGGGCCAGGGGAGGGGCCAAAGAGGGAGTTTGGCTTTTACCCTGAAGAACTGGGACAGGGAAGGGGCAAGGGTGGAGGCAGACAATGAAGAGGCTACTGCAGTTGTCGAAGCGAGTGACAACAGGGACTGAGGATGGGGAGGTACTAGAGGGCAGAGATATTAGGCCCCTGATTTGGAAGAGGTTGGGATGGGGGGCGGGAATCAGCTGGGCTTGATGAGTGCAGAGAGGGGGTGGGGGGAGAAGGCGAAGCCATTTGCTGCGACAGAAAGTGCTGAGTGGAGCATTTGGCGAGGCCGAGAAGAATGTCAACACTAGCACTGCTGAGTGTGTACTGTGTGTCCAGTACCATGCTCAGCACCTCCTGCAGAGTCACTGTCACATCGCAACATCCTGATGTAGGGCTGTCATGATCCCATTGTACAGATGTGGAAACAGAGGCCCAGAGAAGCTTAAAGCTTGCCTGAGGTCCCACGACCTGGACACTACGGAGCTGACATTTGAGCCCAGAGAAGAGCAAGCCAACACCAGACTGGGCAGGGAGGCAAGCGGAGGCCTGCGAGGTAGGAGAGCGATGGGGCAAGTAGGGTAGGTGGTTCCTGTGCGAAATGGAGCCAGGATCCACATGGAGTTGTTGGGGTGTGAGGGAGAACGCATGAGTCCTGTTTTGCAGAGAGAGGAACTGAGGCTCAGAGCAGGGCAGCCTGTGTCTGAAGTCATTCAGCTCAGGTAGGCAGAGCAGGGATTAAACACCCTGAGGCTTTAGGGCCTCTCTCTGACCTTGGCCCCACTGCTAGGTCAAGACAGGCTGATCTCAGCTACTAAATCATAGCTCATGTTGCCTCTTCCAGGAAGCCTTCCTTGACTGCTCAGTCAGGCAAGTTAGATGAGGTGGATTCTGTTGGGAGCCGTTGTTCCCCTCTGCTCTGGGTCAGGTTGCCTGGCTTGGCAGATGCTCCCAGGAGAGTCACCAGCCATACCTCATTCCTCCAGGCCCTGAGTAAGGCACCACCCAGGCTGGGGAATGAACATTAATTGAGTACCTTCAGCAATCCAGGGACTTTACATGCTTTGCCCATTGAAAAATAGAGCTACTGTCCTGTGCAGAGTGGGGCTGTGAAACCCGAACAAAGTGACCACAAAAAACTCTAAGGGAGGGTACAGCTATGTTGGGGGCCCAGGTTCCACCTCCCAATTAGTCCTGTCTGGCCAGTGTTGCCCCCATCATGTACTCCTTGGGGGAAGGTGGATAAATATCACTGGGCCAAGTGTATAGAGTTAGAGTCCTCTGCTTTAGGTGGGTACCTGATGCTCTCCTCATCCCCTTCCTTTAAGTGTGGGCTAAGCCCTGGGCCTTTTTTCTGGGTCACTTCACTACAGTCTTTTCTGCCTCTCCACTTCCCCTTCTGCTTCGGCCTCACCAGCCTCCTGGCTATTCCTCAAACACAGCAGCAGGTTCCTACCTCAGGACCCTTGCACTTGCTGTTCCCTCTGCTTGGTATGTCCCTGGAGCTCCCTTGCTTACCTTCAGGTCTCTGCTCAGATGTTACCTTCTCAGTACAGCCTTTCCTGACTCCCATTAAAGTCAAACACTCCTTTTGTACCTAACACCCCTGACCCCTTCCCTGTATTATATTTTCTACAGCACTGAAGACCACCTGGCAGACGTATTTCACCTGTTTGTTAATGGTCTGCCCCCTTCCCCTGCCACTAGCATGTCAGTACCACGAGGGCAGCGACCCTCTCTGTCTTGTTTATTGCTGGACTCCTAGTACCTGGAACAGTACTTGGCACATGGTGGGTGCTTAACAAATGTTTGATGAGTGAAGGCCCTACAGCCTTCCAAAGTAAGTTCTGTTCATATCCCCATTTCATGGATAGGCAAGTCACAGCTGGGGGACCCGGAAGGGACCACAAAAAGGTAGCCCGTCTGGTTTCTGGGGATGATGAAAACATCGGCGCCTAAAATGAGGCCTGGCTTTGGATTTCAGGTCCGCCCAACTTGCTTTGTGACTGTCTGCGAGTTACTAGACTCTCTGTCCTTTGTTACCCCATCTGTCAAATAGCGGTGGAATGGGGCCCTGCCAACTGGGGTTTGCCGTGAGATGAAAGGAGTTAATACTATAAAATTCTTGGTCCGCCTTACTTTGGGGAGGCTTCTGGGGCCGGTCAGCCCTGAGTTTGGGCCCTGGCTCTGCTCCGGAAGAGCTGCGTGAGCTTGGGCAGGCCGCTTCTGCTCCAGGAGCCTCAGTTTACTCACCTCCGCGAGAGAAGGCATGGAGGGCCGTCGGTGGCCGAGAGTGGCGGCGAGGTCACGGGGAGGCGCGGTGGGGCGGCGGACCCGGTGGCGGGGGCCATATGAGTAACCGCTGTCCTGTTGGGGGGGATCAGGCCCCGGCGCGGCCGCCATGAAGCTGAACGAGCGCAGCCTGGCCTTCTACGCCACGTGCGACGCCCCGGTGGACAACGCGGGCTTCCTGTACAAGAAGGGCGGCCGGCACGCGGCCTACCACCGCCGCTGGTTCGTGCTGCGCGGCAACATGCTCTTCTACTTCGAGGACCCGGCCAGCCGCGAGCCGGTGGGCGTCATCATCCTGGAGGGCTGCACCGTGGAGCTGGTGGAGGCCGCCGAGGAGTTCGCCTTCGCCGTGCGCTTCGCGGGGGCCCGGGCGCGCACCTACGTGCTGGCCGCCGAGAGCCAGGCCGCCATGGAGGGCTGGGTGAAGGCGCTGTCGCGGGCCAGCTTCGACTACCTGCGGCTCGTGGTGCGCGAGCTGGAGCAGCAGCTGGCCGCCATGCGGGTCGGAGACTGCCCGGCGCCGCCACGCCGGCCGCGCGCGCTCCCACCCAAGGAGAACGGCTGCGCAGTGTGGAGCGCCGAGCCCCCGCGCCCGCCCCGCTCCCGCCCCGCCCCGCCCGCGGCCTCGCCCAGGCGCCAGCGCGCACCAGCCTCGCCGCGCCGCGCCCCGCGCCCTGCCTCCCCGGCGCGGGTTCGCCGTCGCAGACACTATGCGCGGGCTCCTTTGCCCGGCTGCACGAGTGGTATGGGCAGGAGGTGAGGGCGCTGAGGAGCCAGTGGCTCAGGAGCCGGGCCCAGCCCTGAAGAGATGAGCCGGGCGGGCCAGCCCTGAGGTCGCCCGATACGCCGTGCCCTGGGAGACCAGGGGGGATCTGGGCCTGAGGGAAGTCGGGCTGGCCTGGTTCCCGGGGCCCGGCTCTGAGAAGATGCTGGGTTCTGAGGGGTGCTTTAGGACTTGTGGGACTCAGAGGGGGCCATGGGCCCGATTCTAAGGAGCATCCAGGGCCTCGGAGAGCCTCAAGAAGCCAGAGGCCTGGTATCCGGGGAACTCTGGCCCCCCGCCCTGCTGGAGTCACCCAGCTAAGGCCTGTTGCTGGTAACAGGCCCCGGCTGGGATGACTGGGCCACGTGAGGATCTGAGGCCTGGAAGGCGATCCCGGGTCAGCCCTGGCCCTGGCGGCTCGGACTGGACCTGGACATGGACAGAGACAGAGAGAAGCCTTGGCCGAGCTGTACCACACCTGGGTTTGACCTCCTTTTGCTCCAGGGCCTGGCTCCAGGCCACCTGCCTGTCCCCAGAAGCAGGTGCAGAAGGCAGCGCAGGTGCGGGTTTCAAAGCGTGACCCGTGTTGTGAGGCTGCCTGGTCCCAAGGGCTCTTCTTGGCTTGGAGTGGGGCCGAGGCACGACTTTGCCCTGGGCCTCAGCCAGGCCTTGAGAAGGTACTCCTGGCACAGTAGCGGCCCTCTGATCTGGGCCAGTCTGTGTCCCTGTGGTGGTTCTCACATGCCCTCCCAACACTCCTTAACCACATACTTCAGTCTCCTTCTGGAGCGGGTCTTCTGCCGCAGCCTGGGCTGGGGCCTCTTAGGAGCTTGGCTGACCTTGTCCGGTCCTGAGCTGGGCAGCTGTGGCCTGAGCTGACTTTCTAGCTGGGTTCCCCAGGGATGGGTGGCCGTGAGCTGACTCACCACCCAGAAAGGCCCTGGGTGCTGATCTGGTACTGCAAAGAAACAGCTGTCAAGCTGCGTTTGGCTTCTGGAAGCCCTTCACTCCACCACAGTCCCAGCCCACCTCCACCCCCAGTATTCTGATGGGGAGACCAGGTCTTGCTCTGCTTCGAGGCCGACTGCTGTTTTACTGTACTCACTCACCACAGTGGCCATTCTTCATCCAGGGAGAATCTCAGGGGGCTGGGACACCCCCGGCCCTCGAGCTGGGTTATGTTTACAGTTCTCAGTGCCCCACACTGGGGACCACCTGAGGACACATATGCCCCAACCTCTGTTTCCCCAGAGGGTCGCTCTTGGTGACAGTGGGACTTGGTGTTAAGGCCCCTGCCTGCTGCCTTTGGAGACCCTGGGGCTCGGGGAAGAATGGGGGGGTGTCTGTGTGTCTGCAATCACCACCAGCTCACTGCTGGCTCAGTTGACTGGGGCTTCAGTTTTAATTTAATTTTTAATACTTAGGGTGTTTTCCCCCCTAGCAACAGAGCTTGGTGTTTTCACTGCTTTTGTTTCTTGTTAGCTGGTGGGAGGGGATGAGGTGCCCCAGCTTTGGGCTTGGCTGAATGGGGGGGGGGAGTCAGGAGCCTTGGCTGGACACAAAGGCACCTCAAAAATCTCACCTGGTTCTCTACCTTCTTCCCAGCAAGTCCTGTTCTCCTGACAGGTGCCTCTGGGGTCTTCGAACACTTCCCATCCCCCTCCTTTCCAAGTCCTGAGTGGAGGGGGAGGGAATAGCTGCTCTTGTCCATAGGCCCTGGGTCTCCAGGGATATTAGGATCTGCCCAGAGCCCATGTCCTGGCCAGACCCAGCTGGCAGGGCGAGGTGTCGGTCCCCATCCTGGTGCAGGTTTACAAGCTCTATAAAGGTACAGTGCCTACCACTGCCCCCCTTCTTCACCCCTGAAAAAGCACAAGATGGGGTCAGGCTGCCTCCAGAGTTGGGTGGGACAGAGATATCTGGCAGCCTGGGAGGGGGATGTAAAGGCTAAAATAAAAAATTTGTCAAGTGATGTCTGATTGTGTCAATTTTCCCCATCAGAATCCTTCATTGCAGAGCAGGCCCTACAGGAGAAGTGACTCATGTATGCTGAGTGCCCATGGCTGATGCTCTGCCAGGCACATTCTCAACCTCTTATGGCAGATAACTGCTCCATTTTACAGATGAGGGAACTGAGACTCAGGTTAAGAAAGCTGCTAAATTCACACAGCTGAAAGTGTCAGAGCAGGGATGTAAACACCTAGAATCCTGTGGAAGAAGGGCAGAGTCTTCCAGAGGAGTATGAGGGGGATGGAGTTGCAAAGTTCCTTTTCAGAGGGGAGAGGAGGCAGGGGGGAAGATGAGGATTTAAAAGTTCTGTGGGCTGAAGGCCTGACAGTTGGGAGGGACGTTGGGGATGGCAGATGGAAGAGTCAAAACCTGCCTCGTCTCACAGATGGCTTCATAGTGGTTGCCTGGGGGCCTGGAGTGAGGAGAATTCTGGCATCAATGCTGGTTCA
This sequence comes from Ursus maritimus, assembly GCF_017311325.1. Taxonomy (NCBI): domain Eukaryota; kingdom Metazoa; phylum Chordata; class Mammalia; order Carnivora; family Ursidae; genus Ursus; species Ursus maritimus. The sequence continues at coordinate 21,354,296 of NW_024425897.1, forward strand.
GAGGAAAAGATCCTGTGATTGATTAGTGATGTCTGCTATGAGCGCAGGGTGGATGGTGGTGGTGCTCATGCTGTGTGTCGTGGACTCATTGAGCCTGTTGGCTGGGCTCATGGGGGATTCACGGATGGGAAGGGGCTGGCCCAAGGTCACCCAACGTGAGGGACTAGGCCCTAGGTCCTCCTAACGTGGATTCAGAACTTGAGTCACATGTCTCCCTTGCCAGCCTGGAAAAATCATGCACACTCAGGAAAATGTGGCTTAGGAGGAGCAACCTACTGTCCTCAGTTCACAGAACAAGTTCAAGAACAAGAAATGAAATCTATCAAGGTCAGGGAATCATGCCACTGTGAGCATCCAGTGTGTGCTGAGTAATTCCTCCCACCTCTCCTGGGACCACAGCTGACACAGGAGCTGGGGAAGTGGTTCCCCACACAGGCTGAGTCAGGGTGCTGCCTGTGGTATTTGTGACCACAACCTCTGCAGGGCCTGGGGAATAGGATGGGGGAAGTAGCAGGAGAGAGACAGCCCCAAGAGGGAAGGTCGCAACGGTCCCCTCCCCTGCCAGGCTTTCTAGGGCTGGAACGTTTCCCTGCAACCCACTGAAAGGGGGAGGGGAGACAAGTCGGTCAATACCGGAGTGTTGTGCATCCACCTGCTAATATGTCATTGTTTCCGCCTGACTGAGGGGAATGTTTGGGGCACATGTCTAAGGATGACTAAAACATCCCAAAAGCATGACAAAGTAGAGGAAATTGTCCTTACCCAAATAGTCTTGGGGGGATATTGTATATATTCAGAGGGATATTCTGAGAAACCACTTGGGGTAGGGGTGAGAACCTCAAGGAGGGCAACCAGGCTAGAAGCTATGGGCTGGTTGCCCACACCCGCCTACCCTAAATGGTTAGTTGTGCTGCTCCCACTTGACTTTCAGGGATCGGCTAAACTTTAGCTGATAAAGAATGGCTGTGTGACTGAATTTCAGCCAATGAGATGTGAGTAGAAGGGTCTTCTTGCTTTTAAAAAGAGACACAATGAAGAGCTCTTCATTGCTCTCTGAGGGTAAGTTATGTCTGATGCCTGGAGCTGTGGCAGCCATCTTGTGATCATGAAGCAGGCCACGCTAAGGAAAACATGCCCTGCTGGGCTCCATACACACTTGAAGATATCCTTGAACTGACAAATCAATGGACCAGGAACCTGCCCTACCCTCTGGACATCTTGTTATTTGAGGTCATAAATGTCCTTGTTTAAAGCTTTGAGAGGGACTTTTTTGTTTTTTTTGTTTTTTTGCAGCCAGAGGCTTCCTAACAGGTAAGTTCGAGTGACTGTAGCTGTTCCCTCTAAGGAGCATGGCTGTAGGTGACCAAGTGTAGAGCTGTTGTCAGCTTAGTGGGGTGAAGGTTAGTGCTGGATGGTATTCCCTGGGACATCTTTCCTTGGAAGACTTCCATCTCCTCTTCTGAGCAAACAAATATTGAAAGAATAGCACGGCGCCTTCTATGTTCTAAGTGGGGCTTTTTTGTCCCAACTGTCCACTCCCCTCAACCCCTCCCCAGATACCTTACCTCACGTTACACAAACTTGGTTATGGAAGAGTTCCTACTACTTGTCCCAATTTCTAAAATCGTGGAATCTAAAATGAAACTCTTCAAGAACAGGAAAATGACAAACTGCTTAATTAAGCCCAACTCCAAATCTGCATTTTCTGATGAAGACCTTTTAAAAGGTGGGCCCATGAACCGTTTCTTCACTTAGGGTCTCAAAACGGCTGCCTGCTCCTGACAGAGGGGTCAGAGCTGCCTCGGCTTGGTCCGACTGCCCTTGGGGCTGCTGCTGTTCTTACCAGGAGCAGCTCTGGAAGCACTTGGGGGCTGGGGCCGCCACCGCACTGCCTTCATTGTCCAGGGGGATGTTCTCGTTGTTTCTCTGGTTGTGGGCCGAGAACCCAAGGCAGAGCAGCCAGGCCTTCCAGACTGCAACTCCTTGACAGCGGAGACCAGCTCTGTCATCGGTGCGCACCCCCCCAGGGCTTGGCACTGATGATTCCAATCACCGCCTCCCCGGGCCCCTGAGCTCACGTGATTCTTCCCTCCCTGACCATGGTTGCCGGGCAGGAGTTGGTCTCAGACGCAAGCTGAGCCAGGCAGGGTCCTAGGAACTTTGAATTGGGAGGAAGAGACTCAGGTGTGAGGCAGCCTGAGAGAGAGACTGGCAGGTGCCCCACAGCCCAGCTGAACCGCCTGCCTTTGGATTTCACAGGGTCTCCATTGGATCTTCCCAAAAAACTGTTTGCACATCTCTAAGTGGATCAAAATTCCTCTCAACCCAGTCGTTCCAGACTACACCAAGACACCCAGGGACTGTTACACACGCCTGTGCTCTTTTGTTTCACCAGCGTCCTTCCAGGTGCCTGACACACTCAGTGGGGCCAACAAAATGAAATTAGAACTGCCTCACATGTACCGACAGCTGTGATGTCCTAGTCACCTCGGGGGTAGGGTGGGGTGGGTATAGTTTAAAAATGCAGATTCCTGGGCCCCAGCTCCTGGAAATTTGGGTGAGTAGGTTGGGGCAGAGCCCAGGAAGCTGCATTTTGAGTAGAAAACAGGGATTTTAGGGCCACAGTTTAGGGAATGCTCATTTAATCTTTGAAGAAACTTCTAAGGCGGTGTGGTAGCCAGCCCCCATGATGGGCCCCAACGAGCCTCGCCTCCTGGTGTCTGTGCCTTTGTGTTGTCTCCTCCCACAATGCATCCTGGCAGGCCTGTGTGGCCAAGGGAATACTGTGGGGGTGACAGTAGGGCTTGTAAATCTGTGTCCCAGAAGACACCATGGCCTCTGCCTTGCTCCCTCTTGGCTGCCATGTTGTGGGGACACTCAAGCAGTCCTGACAGAGGAACAGAAGCCCTTAGCCAATATGCCAGCACCAGCCTGCTAGTCATGGGAGGGCGCCATCTTGGAAGCAGATTTTCCAGCCCCAGAAGAGCCTTCAGGAGATTGCAGCCCCGGTGATTGGCACCTTCATGGTACCCCCATGAGGGATCCAGGAGCCAGAACCAGCCAGTTACGCCACTCCCAAATTCCTGATGCAAGAGATTGAGAGGTAAACATTCACTGTTTTAAGCCACTAAGTTTGGGCATTGTTACGTGGTGAGAGACAGCAAACACAGGTAGATACTATTAGGATCTGGTCCATTTTACAGATAAGGAAACTGAGTCTCACTGAAGGACCCTAGATTACCTGATAGTGGAAAGTCAAACCGAGGCCAGGCTAAGTCCAAAGCTAGTGCTTTTAACAACAGCACCCTGGGGGGCTGGAGAAAGTCACGAAACCAACGGTCTTATCCCTTCATTGTGGCAGATGGGGAAACTGACCTGGGGTGAGGAATCACCTTGGCTAAGGTCACTCAAGGTGCTGTTCCCTGCCCCATCCCTACTCTCTTGGGTTTATGGGGTGACTTCAGCCTCCAGAGTGCCTACAAAGGCAGCCCAGATTCTAGAGCAACATATACCCCGTGCCTTTACCTATGGAGAGCCTGGCCTTTAGAATGATCTCTAGAATAGCCACCCTGGCAGTCATGGGCCCATCAGCCAGCTGAGGTCTGGTTTTTTCACTCACCAGTAGGTGATGGGAGGTGTGGCTGTTGGCCCAGTGCAGGAGCTTAACTAGGAGCCAAAGGAGGGCAGGGGTAGGAAGCAAGGAGCACAGAGGCCTGAGGGCTCGGGGTCTATGGTGGGGGTGGGCCCTGCTGCTCTTCTCTGGCTTGCCACCTCCCCAGGCAGATGGAGCCTCCTAACTTCCTAAGAGTGCAAGTCTGACCCCCTGTCCCCCGCCTCACACCCTCCACGGGTCCCGGTACCCTCAGGAGAAAGGCATATTTCCCACCATGGCCCAAGGGGCTTCAGGATCTGACCCTCATCCTTCTTCCTCCCTCCATTTGCCGCCACCCCCCAAATTCCAACTCCTTTGGATCTGTTTCCCCATGTTCTTGTCCCTGTTTCTCCTCTAACTCCTATAGTATTTCAGGTGTTAGCTGAGATGGTCTCTCCTCCAGGAAGCCTTCCTGGACCCCACTACTCATACTCTCATGGTTCCCCACGTTTACGCCATTGGATCACTGAGCACATGTGGGCACTCAATAAATACTTATTAACCGGACAGTCACCAAATCTCCCCCAACTCAGCTCTCTGCTCTCCCCTGTCCCCTGATCAAAACCTACCACCACCCTCCTCCAAGGCCTTCCCTGCCTTCTCGTACCTTTCTCGTCTCTCCACTCCCCACTCGCCTGTGCTTCCTAGTTCAGCATTCCACGTTTCTGTGTTTTTTCCTGCATTTTCCACTCCAGATGGGCAGCGACTGCAGACAATGTCAACACCAAAGATGACGAGCCAGGATGGAGCTTTAGTTCCCAGAGGCTGGGACACCTGCTTCCTTAGGTGGCTTGTGAGTGTCAGATGTGGCCTCTTCTCTACTCCGGCCCCCACCTACACCATGGGGCCACATTCTGGGCATGTCTGCCTTCTGGTTTTCCAGAGCTGTGAACCGAGGGTCCAAAGGGTCAGTCCATGGCTTTGCTTCATTTGAATCCTTACAACTACCTTACAGGGAAGGTGCCATTACCCTCACTTCCACTGTACAGCTTGGGAAACTGAGGCACAGAGCAGGTTAGGAATTTACCAAGGTCCTATGTGGAGCCAGGGTTGAAACCAGGTGGTCTGGCCTCTCTCCCCGAGCTCTTGACTCTCATCCTTCTCTCCAACTCTGAGCGAAGGCCAGCCCCGCCTGAGATGTCACCCTTAAGGGCTAGCTCGGGACCTCCATGGATGCGGGCCTTGGCCTTACCTGATGCTGCCCTCCCTGCCTTGATGGGGTGCTCAGGCATCCCAGGGGGCCATCCTGCTGGGTTTGGAGTAATTAGTTATCCTAATGAAGTAATTGATCATTTAATTCCCACTTTACGGACGTGCGGAAGGTTTCTGGACAGAGAGGAAAGGTCTGTCTTGGGACACCATGTGGCCTTGGCTCATGGATGAGTAATGCCACCCCAGCACTGACATTACTGGTCAAGAAAGAAAAAAAACCCTGTAGCTTGAAGCAGAGACTCACCATCACGGGTTGAAAGAACCCGACCCCTGCTCCTTATAACAACAGGTAATGTTGAGCCCTGATGTGCCACACTCTGTCTAACATGTTTTACCTCCATGATTATTCCTCACAATCACCTCCTGAGCTGGCTGCTGGGATACCCCTATTTCTCAGACACGAAAACCAAGGCCTGAGTTATACAGCATGGAAAGGGGCGATGCTCTGTTGGTTACTAGGAAACCCGTCTTGGCCTTTTCCTATTGGGAGGCTGGGGACACCTGCTCCTCATTCCACTGAGGTGGGCACAGCTTGTCAACTGGGTGGTCCTGGGGCTATGACCTGTGGCCCCTGATTTGGGGGCAGGGCATGATCTCAGCCCCAGAGTCTAACTTGCTTCCACCCTCCTGCCCTGAGGAGAAAAATGGAATCCGATCCTTTCATTTTCCTTTGATGGAGCCCACAGCACAATTGCCAATAGAGATGTCCACAGGACTCAGGCAGGTGGCACAGGTGAGGACTGGGGCGAATCGCAAGCAAGTGTCCTGTCTAAAAGGGGCAGCTGCTGTCACATTGGAACTTGGGTCCAGTGTGGCCAGATCTTAATGGTGTCGAACTAATTTAAAAGCCAGGTTTTTTCTTTGTTTGTTTTTTTTTTTTTTTTTTTTTTTTTTACAAAATGTCTTGTAAAACACCTCTGAGGGCCAGCCTGGACCCCCAATTTGCATCCCCAGCTCCAGAACAAAGCAAGCAGGACACCCAGACGTTATTATACAATTCTGTATTGAGCGACGCGTTTACAGAACGTGTTCTTTTTAAAATTTTAAACAAAGTTCATCAATCTCTCATAGAAACGGTTTTGTGGGTTTTTGTTTTGTTTTTACCGTTATAGGACGCGAACCTGACAAAGTTGTTCATGGGTCTGCTAGCTTTAAGTACAACAGGATTTCTGTGTTCAAAAGACTATATGCTAAGTGCTTAATCAAATCCCGTCACACAAAAGCCAGATTTAGTCCTCTAAGATCTGTAGTCTGCGGGTGAGCCTGGATTTCAATGTTGTGTGGGTTTCAATAGTAGAAAGTGGTGTGTTCCCTCACGGTTGTCTTAATTGCAACAGGGCGGTGGTGGCTAAAGGAGATGTTTCGTTTGTTCCAGATTTGATTACTCTGAAAATTGGTCACTGTTTCCTATTGTCAAAATATAAAAATACCTTCATCTGGATAAAAATGTATACAGTGGAAAACTCTTCAATGCATAGCCTGGGTGTATGGAAAAGGATGTTTTCCTGCAGGGTTTATGTTGTTCTTCTTTGATTGTGGAGACTGCAGCCTGGCCTGGGTGCATGAGAGTTGAGATTTCTGGAACAGCCCTCAACTGTCCCCTTCTGGTCACTGGATCTTGCTGGCCTGGTTTCAAAATGCTTGCTGCATCCGTGAAACCCCTCAGCCATCTTCCCTGGCACTGGACTGGCACCGATTATGGCCACCTTTTCATCGTCATTCTGGATTCAGCTGGGGAGTCACCAATTCAGCCTTCCCACAGAGAGTTTGAGAAAGGAAAAGAAATAAAAACGGGATAGAGAGAGTGTCAAAAACCAATACAGTGGCTGTTCCATCCATACTGAGAACTCTCCCGCCAGAAACCCTGACGGCAAAGATGCTAGACGAAGGGCTTCTCTGTTTTTTGGGGGGATTGAGTCTTTGCTCCCCAAAGGGTTGTGCGTTGGAAGGCAGGAGGGGAGACGTAGAGACTGGGATACGGTGGTCATGCTGTGGTGAACTCAACCTTCTCGTTTTGTTCTGCATGGACTTGGGAGTTGCAGATGCCTTCCAGAAACAGCACCTGCGTCACTTTGAGAGGGAAGATGGCAAGAAGGGGAAGTGGGGTCTCTGGTTGGAGGAATCTACTTTTTGGTGCTGGGTGCTCATGGGATGACCAACGCTGTTATTTTCTTGAAACACAGGGAGGGGAAGATGGCGGCCGCAGTCCTGCTCTGGAAAGCCATGGGGAAACTTCCTGGGCTGTGGCCACGATTCAGAATGGGGAATGGGGTCGTTCTGGCTCAGGTGCTGCCCTCCAATCATCTGACCCCTCGCCTGGCTTCCCAATGGATCCAAAAACACATCTTGTCTACAGATGGACAGGCTGGGTGTCCAACCTCGGCAGCCCACAGGTTTCTGACGAGAGAGAGTGGAAGCAGTTCTGTACCATGTCACGTCTTGGGGCCGATGGCTGGCCACAGCCCACACCTCTATAACATTTACGACGGCACGGGACGTTCTGTGTTATCAAGGTTGCAAAACAGACCACCAGAATGAAACACATCCTCAACGGCATGGAGGTTTTCATTTAGAGTCTTTTGGACTTTCTCTTTTCAGCACGGTTTCTGGAAGGGCAGTAGCAATGTGCTGTGTCTCACAGACAGATATGGAAAAAAAAATTGCAGTTCAAGGGTTATCTAAATTTTGGTCAGTCTTATAGTGTTTTGTGATGGCTTTGAACAATTGTCTTCCTTTAATCTCATCTAGTGGCAAAAACGACACAACTTCAGTTATACTTCGCAACAGTTGTGACAGCATCCTGATTTTATAACTCTCTGTAATATCAAAACAGCATTGGCTGGGAATAAATTCCAAAGGATCCTTTATTAAAATATCTAAAAGAGGTCTATAAATATTTATTTTTCTAAAAGAGTTTGGAGTTTCCAGGTGAAAACGTGGTGCCACATCGCTTCTGCCTCCCGCAGAGAGGCCAGGGTGGAGAAGAGGGTGCTCCATGGGGCAGGGGGTGCCAAAAAGAGGCGGCAGTGGCACTTGCTCCACCTGCTCCCTCACAACGTCATAGAACTAGGATTACAACAAAAAACGTAAACTGCATAACATTGCTGTCCACATTTGGATGGTTGAGTTCCTTCCTTCCTTCCCCCACCCCGTCTGAGAGTGAGTGAGAGGGGAGAGCTGGCCACCTGGTATGCCCCTCGCCCTCGTGCCCCTGCCTTCAGAACTCCCACTCCAGGGCCTCCTCTCGGTTGGCAGCCCTCTCTAGCCGGTAGATGATGCTGTTCAGGTTGGCCATCTTCTCGTGTCGCCGCTGCAGGTTGGGGTTCACCTTGGCGCTGGGGTGCAAAGCCCCAGCTGCGTCGGCGGTAGGGCTGGCACTCGGCACTTTGGCAGGAGGGGCGCCGGGTGGGGACGGGGAGATGGGGGCTGAGGAGGAGGGGACGGGTGACACAGACATCATGAGGCCCGGCGAGGAGGCAGCCGAGGGTGAGTTCAGTGACACCTCCAGGCTACAGCGCGAGGACTCTGAGACCGACTTAAAACTTAGAGGGTCCGGGTGGAGCCGCTCCCCGCCCTCGCTCTCCTGGGGGGGCTGTAGTGAAGGGCAGTCTGGAGTGGTCCCGCCTGGAAGGAGGAGCCCTGGGGCCACTTTAGGGAGTCTGTCGTTATCCGGATGGTCAGGATGCGCCTCTTTGGGGGAACCTTGGCCTTTGTCTTGCTCCCCTGAGTCCTGGAGCTGGTTGCCCGCCTCTTCCTCTGCATCCTCCTCAGTCTGTTCCTGCTTAATCCTCACCTGGGCCTTGTCCTGGGTGGTCAGGGGTGTGATGCTCTCCTCGGAGCCTTCCCGAAGCTCCAGTTCCTTCACGGTAGGCTTCTGGTCCTCAGCCTCAGAGTCAGGGCTCTGTAGGGTAGGGTCTGGGTGGGAGTGGCCTGGTGGTGGGACTCCAGAACCCCCACTGGGGTCGAGGTCTGGTTCGTCTTGGGTCCCCTCCACCAACATCTCCCGGCGCATCCGGGACCTGGGGCAGAGATGGTGGTGAGCAAGGGGCTGGATGGGGGATCTGGCTAACCTCAGACTCAATCCAGACAAGTGGCATTTTGACCCCCCCACTTCCCCAGGGGCCTCTTCACATGCAACATCAACAACCTTACTAGTGGGTGCTATTATCATTCTTACTTCACACAGGAGGAAACAAGCCTCACACAGCCAGTAAGTAGCGGAGTCAGGGCGTGAACTCAGGATTGCTGGATTCCAAAGTTCATGATCTAGACCTGAGCTGTCAAATAGAGTAGCCACTGGCCACACGTGGCTCTTGAGCACTTGAAATGTGGCTAGTCTGAACTGAGATGTGCTGTATGGGTTAAAATACACACTGCATTTTGAAGGCTTAGTACAAAAAAAAGTAAAAGGTCTCACTAAAGTTTTTATATTGATTACACACTGAAATGGTTACATTAGACTAAATACACTATTACAATTAATTTCATGTATTTCTGTTTTTGTTTTTTTTATGTGGCTACTAGAAAATTTTAAGTCCCACGTGGCTTGCCTTATGTTTCTTTGGGCAGCACCAGTCTAGAGCATTTCCTGAAGTCAGTCCCAGACGTAGTCTGTGGCAACAACTCTCTGCTTCTTTCCTGTGGGGACTCTCAGACATCAGCCCAGAAGGGGAAACTGAGGTGCGAAGAGTGACTTGTTCAGGTCACCACAGCACACATGGGCAGAGCTGGGACCAGAACCTGGGGAACCCGGATTCTAGTCCAGAACCCATTCACTCTCTCTTCACTTCAACTGCTTCCTTGCTGTCGGAGGGCAACTCAGTCCCACATACGCAGAGCAGGACAAGCCAGGATGGGGACGAACCCCAGTCATTATTTTCCTAACAGCAAATGAAGTCCAGAGAAGTCAGATGACTCGTCCAAGGTCATAGAACAAAAGGGCTTCCTCGGGTACCCGCTGTAGCCCTCTGCCCACTGATGTTAATAACAAAGTACACGCTGTTGACCTGTAACACTAACAATTATACGTTATAAACATCGCACTAACGGGGGCTTACTATGTATCGGGCACCGGGCCAAGTGCTTTTTGCAGATTATTTCATTTATTTTTCATCGTAACCTTAGGAAAAGGATTTTAGTCTCATTCCTACAGGTAACAGGAGACAAGGCTCAGAGAGGCACAAGGATTGCTATGATCACAGAGCAAGCAATTGGGCTGGGAACACAGTTATCTGGCTACACTTTCTTGCCTCCCCAGCTCCCTGTCCAGGTTGGGGATGGGATCCCATCCCCGTAGCCTAAGCCTAGAAGGACTCTGAGGGGTCATCGGGTTCAGTCCCCAGTCCCGCTACAAAGGTGGCCTCAGCCCACCTTCCACGGGACTCCACCTTCACCCTCAGTCTCCTCTAGAAGAGGGAAGAGCTGCTGGGACCAGGGAGACCTAGGGGTTCCACTGAGGTAGGATTGGAGGGGGGTTTAGGATGGCTCAATGTCTGAAGTTCCATCATCAGACTGTCCAAACTGTAGAACAGAAACATGAGGCTAATAGTTATTCACACCACTGTATAAATAAATAAACAGTAGTCGACTACTACTACTAGTAATTTTCAATTCCTGATTCCTGAATCTACAGCACAGTCTCCCTGGTAATCTATTTTTTTTATTTTTTAGGATTTCATTTAGTTGTTTGAGAGAGAGAGAGAGAGCGAGCGAGCACGTACGAGCAGGGGGAGGAGCAGAGGGAGAGGGAGATAATCTTCAGCAGACTCCACTCTGTGTGCAGAGCCTGACTCAGGGCTCGATCCCACAACCCCGAGATCATGACCTGAGCTGAAACGAAGAGTTGGATGCTTAACTGACTGAGCCACCCAGGTGCCCCGTGATGATGGCTTTGAACCCCTGTATCTCCAGATCCTGGATCACTGTGCATACATTGTAACTATTGTTGAATGAATATGTCGGATAAAAATGGAGGGCTCAGTTCCTGTGGAGAACAAGAGGGGACAGGACATCCCCATATCCCCCAGGAAGGGAAGGAGGATGTGAGGATATAGGGACCTATGTCATTTACTGTTTGGAAGGCCCTGGGTCTGAGCCAGATCATAAGCAGCAATATTTAACAATATATTTATGCCTGAAGTGTTTTCATTTGGTCCTTGATTCAGCATTGTGGGGTAAGTATTAGATCCCTTATCCGCCTTATCTGTTTTGTTTGTTTGTTTAAAGATTATTTATTTATTTGAGACAGAGAGAGAGAGAGAGACAGGGAGAGAGCAGAGCGTGTAAGAACATGAGTGGGGGGGGGGGGGCAGAGGGAGAGGGAGAAGCAGACTCCCCGCTGAGCAAGGAGCCCGATGAGGGACTCGATCCCAGAGCCATGGGATCATGACCTGAGCCAAAGGCAGAGGCTCAACCAACTGAAAAACCCAGCTGCCCCTTATCTGCCTTATCTGTAAGATAAGGATGAGACTCAGAGAAGTACAGTGACTTGCCCAAAAACACACAGCCAAGGTGCTGAACTCAGGTCTTTGGGGGTGCCCATGCCTGAGCTGTGGAGAGAGGAGATTTCAAATGTTACACCTTTCCAGGCTCCTCCTTCCTCTTCTCCCTTGGGGAGCAAGAGACCTTCTCTCTGCCCCTGGAACATGTGGAGGGACTCTCTCTCTGGCACCACAAGGACACCAGAGACCTTTCCTGCTCGGGAAGCTTGGCTGGGGGAAAGGGGGCTCAGAGATGGTCCCTGGAATCCCATCAAGCCTTCTCCACGGGGCTCTCAGCTGAACTCAGGGAGCCCCTCTGCAGTCTCCTCGGGCACTGCTGAACCCAGTCATCGCCCCCAGCCAGGCCCGGGACTGAACTCCTAGGAAGCCCAGCCACTATAGGCCAGTGACCCCCATGACTAGGGACTGGTGAGTGGGAGATAGCCACAGAGACAGGAATCACCTACTCCCCCAGGCAGGTGGAGACCAAGGGGCTGCCAGAGGGGTTTCCTTTGGCCTCGGGAGTGGGAGAGGTCAAGAACCCCAAATCAGGGCTCCCACATGAGGCTCAGTGGGTAGTTAGGGCCCCTCAAGCCTGTGCCCCAAATACCATTCCCTGTCCCTTCACAGAGGCAGACGCAAACTGGGTGGTAAGTAATAATTAAGACAGTGACAACAATATCATCATCTACCCCATACCGTGTGGCCAGTATGTTATGTAAATATGGTAGCCCACTGAATCAATCCTCAGGACAACTCCAGGAAGCAGATCCCACTACGGTTCCCATTTTATAGGTCAGGAGACTACGACTCAGGGAGGTGAAGCGACTCACAGCTGGAAATGGTGGAACTGGGATTTATACCCAGGTTTGCCTAGACTCTGGATCTAAACACTTGGCAATGTGGTCTCCCCACCTCCCAGAGGCCAAGCTGGGCTCCCCCTGGCCCTGGGATGGGGCAGGGGACCGGCCACGACTCCACCACCCTCCCAGGGGGCACGCCCCCACACCGCACCTGTAGTTGTGGAACCAGTTGATGACGGTGTTGGTCTTGAGGTTGAGCTGGAAGGAGAGGAGCTCGATGGTCTGCTGGGAGGGGTAGGGTTCCAGCTGGTAGGCCTTCTTCAGCGCCTCCTTCTCCTCGGGCGCCAGCACTACTCGCGGCTTCTTGATTTGCAGGAGGCTCAAGTCCTGGGGCTGCAGGCAGGGGCTGGGGCACTCTGAGCGGGTGGCCGGGGACTCGCTGTCGGAGCCGGTGCTGATGAGGCCATACCTGCGCTTGAGGTAGGCTGGGGTGGGCAGGGGAGGAAGCACTGAGGGGGTGCCGACCACAGGCCCATCCCCTAGTGGTGGCTGGAGCTGGGGGTGGGGGCAGCTCCGGGCTGGTGCTCCAAACTCAGGGGCCCACTGCCAGTCTCATCCCATTCTCCCCCCTGGGCCCTCACACATAGGAAGTGCTCAACACCGGGTGCATTCTCTTGGTTAACAGAAGTGTCCCTGAATTTCATTACAGTCTTGGGGGCGAGGGCAGGACATTCATTTTTTAAATGAGCCCCATAATTGCATGATGCGTCTCAACCCCGGATCACCGAAATGTGGGGAAAAGAAACCTGCTTCAGAATGGAGGATGTAACTTTATCCTCACAGCAATGCCCTGAGACTTTTATCTTCAGAGGAAGGAGAATGAGACACAGAGAGAGGGAGTAACGTGCCCAAGGTTACAGAGCCAGGAAGTGGCGGGCCAAGTTCTCAATTGCAGTTTTCTGATGCCAACAGCTTGTGTGCCCTTCACAGGCTGGCTTGGCCCTCGGCCCTCACCGGGAACGGCCTTGGTGCCCAGGGCGACAGCTTTTCAGTTCCTTGTATCTCATCTCCCGACCTTGAGCTTTTTTAGACCGCCTTCAGCACAGCACAGGATTGGGTGGGCACACAGCAGGTGCTCAATGGCGGCTGTTTTTCAGGGATATAATAATGGATGATGGAAGAATCTGCAATCTCCTCGCCCACCCCCAGGAGGGGAAATTCCTGTCTGCTGGGCCACTTTTGTGCTTTGCTGTGTGGAGTCTGGGTATTAGGCAAAGGGGGTCAGAGAGAGAGAGCATTCTGGGGAATGTACAGTTGGGTTGACAAAAGACCATGAAGCAGCTATGGGTGTATGGAAGGATGCTGAAAGAGGTGGGGTATTCGGGTTTTATTGGGAAAAACAATAAATGGTTTAGTTGCTTTCAAATATACGCTGGGGGATTGCTCTGTTTTGCAGCCCCACACCAGGCTGAGATGATCCACGGGGCCCTTGCTTTCTTTGGGTTACAACTAGATACCGTTCCAATGGAAAAAACTGAAGTCACGCCCAGAATACCCAGTGCTCACCTTTCTTCTCCAGCTTCTTCATGTCCCTCAGCTTCTCCACATTCTGGGGGTCATTGAGCCACAGCTGCATGCGCACAAAGGGCTCCCGTCCCTTCAGGCTCAGCTTGTGCCAGGGTTTGGGGCGGGACAGCAAGTCAGACACGGAGCCCTGTGTCAGCCCCAGGATGCTCTCCCCGAACAGCCGCTGCCCTAGGGACAGGGGAGGGCAACCTGTTACCCCAGGCTGGGCTGAGTGCGCCCAGGAGAGACAAGAAAAGGAGGAGAACCGGGATGTCTCCACTAACTCAGAGGGAAGAACCCACACCCACTGGGAATCTGTTCTGCAAAATAGGAGGTTGGGGGTAGGGGACCCGACAGCTACCAACAATGGTTTCATAATTTAGATTTCCTTCACTCCTAGGAGATCCCCGACCAGGTCTGAAAAACTTCATGTGCACAAGTTAGTGTCATCTCGTTAAAAAGTAATTTGACAGATTGTATCAAAATTTCAATGGCATATTCTCTGATCCTGCAAGTCCCTCCAGTTACACTTGCTCAAAGGCACAAAGACGCATACTGATGTGGTTTCAGAGGCAGAAGGAAACTGGAAATAAGCAAAATGCCCTTCAAGTGGGTCATAAATGTGGGGCATCCCTGGCCTGCAACACTTGGCAACAGGGAAGAAGACCGCAGGTGTTTTGATCATTATAATGTGGAAGGGTGTCCATAAAGCAGGGTTCACTTTTAAAAAGCAAGTTATAGGACCGTATGTATGTAAATTCACCTACGTAGAAAACAATTAAAAAATCAGGTATACATATATTCTTGCATGTTTTCAGGAAGTATCAAAGATATATACAAAATCGTGGAGTATGACTGGGGGCTTGGGGAATTTTACTTTTTAGCTTTTCCCCCTGTACTGTTTGGTATTTTAAAATAAGGAACATGTCTTATTTTTATAACAGAAATTGCAGTGAAGAATTCGGGGTCTGTGTGCGTCCCTCTGGGAGAGGCGCATGACCTGCAGTGGAGAGGAGTTTGTGATCCATAGGGCCAACGAGTTCTAGAACAGGTTTCTCCTGTGTGTCCCCTGAGGCCAAGGGGCTCGGCACTGGGTCAGGATTGTGCTAGAGTCTCACTGTCACTGTGGGCTGAGGATTCACGTCACATCAGACCTGCACTCACCCCCCGTCTGTACTACTCTAGGGACCCAGGTCAGAGTCAGATGCCTTCTAGAGGGTCCTGGACGCCCCTGGGCTGGCCGGCCCCTGTAGGCTGGACCCCGGGATCTCACTCTGGGCACTCTGCTCAAGGCAAGTAAGAGCCAACCAGGGTCGGAGGCAGCATCCCTGATTCCCGCCACCCTGTACCTAGGTTGTTGTCCGTGAGGACCTCTTTGACTCTCTTGGTGATGGAGTATGTGTCCAGCTCGGGGGACATGGCCACAATCTCCTGGATGCCCCCTGTGGTCTGGCTGCCCGAGTACATCTTCCCCCCGAGCGAGGAGCTGGAGCGTCCCTCCGGCTGCTGGTTCTCCTTGCTGCCCTCCAGGGCCAGGATCAAGGGCTCCTGGGAGCTCCTCTCTGGCTCCGTGGGGCTAGGGGGTGGGGACGGCGAGGACCTCGGTTCCGTGGGACTGGCTGTGGGCCAGAGAGAGACAGAGAA
Source organism: Ursus maritimus (assembly GCF_017311325.1). Classification (NCBI taxonomy): domain Eukaryota; kingdom Metazoa; phylum Chordata; class Mammalia; order Carnivora; family Ursidae; genus Ursus; species Ursus maritimus. Next base: position 21,369,652 of record NW_024425897.1, read on the forward strand.
GGCAGTTACTGCCATCTGGAACAGACACACACGGTTTGGGTGCTTGTTTGTTAGAGCCAAGTATGGGCAACAGCCCACTTTGCAACCGTCATAGTAGTATCTTAGGCAGGGACCATCCTGGATGCAAGAACTAGCAGATGAAAGTCTGATGAAGAGTAGGGTATTTACATGGTCTCAAAGTATCTCCCTGTAAGATACTTACTAATCACAAAGGGAAAAATAGTAACTCTACGATACGGCTACTTGGGCAGACAGCACTTAACCAAAGGACCAAAGGTAACACCACCAATCAAAGGACAAATCAACAACTGGTGCCTCCTGAGGCAATGGGCCGAGAAGGACACAGCATCGCGTCTGAATGTGGTCTGTACCTAATCACATGGAGGCATCAGACAAAGCCGGATCGAGACAGTCTATGGAATAACTGGCTTCTGGGCTTTAAAAACGTCAAAATTGGAAAACAAAGAGAGACAGAAGACTGTTCAAAATGGGAGACTAAGGAGACGTGACCACAAAATACAAGGGTTCCTGAATCTGATCCTGGACAGGGATAAAGACACTTTTATAAAGGATGGTGGGGCACCTGACTGGCTCCGTCTGTGGAGCATGCGACTCTTGATCTCGGGGTCGTGAGTTCAAGCCCCATGTTGGGCACAGAGTTCACTTAAAAAAATTATATAAAGGACATTATTGGGACAAACAAACAAACTTGAAAATAGATAGTGGGTGGGGCGCCTGCATGGCTCAGTCATTAAGCGTCTGCCTTCGGCCCAGGGTGTGATCCCAGGGTCCTGGGATCGAGCCCCACATCAGGATCTTCCGCTGGGAGCCTGCTTCTTCCTTTCCCACTACCCCTGCTTGTGTTCCCTCTCTCGCTGGCTGTCTCTCTCTCTGTCAAATAAATAAATAAAATCTTAAAAAAAATAGATAGTGGGCTACATCAATGGTATTGTATCATCGTCAGGTTTCTCTTTCTTGAGAAACACTTGTTGAAGCACTTAGGGGTAAAAGGACATGATGTGAACTAATATCTCAAATGGTCAGGAGAGAAAGCACAAACATGGCGAAATCAGCAATTGGTGAGACCAAGTGTGGGGTACAGGGAGTCTGTTGTTCTGTTGTTTCAACTCTTCAATTAATCAGAAATTACTTCAAAAATGAAAAATTCCAAAAAGTAAGTTGGCAACCCTCTATAAACCCAACCACCAGAGATTAACTAAATAAAATATGGTGATTCCTTGAAGCAATTAAAAATAACATAATGAAAAGATGTCCACATGAGATGAGTCTGTTCTGGGGATCTAATGTACAGTGTGGTGACCACGGTGAACAATTTGGCATTACATACTTGACATTTGCCTATGAGAGTAGAACTTCACTATTCCCAACGGAACAACAAAATGGTAATTATGTGAGGTGAAGGATGTGTTAACTAGTCTTACTGTGGTAAACATTTTGCAATATATATGCATATCAAATCATCATGTTGTATACTTTAAACTTACACAATGTTACTATGTCAAATGTATCTCAATAAAGCTGAAAAAAGAAAAAGAAAAGATGTGCACGGTACACTGGCATATTTAAAAAGTGAGTTTATAAGCCACAGTTTTTAGTTGTCAAAAGCCATTTGGTTAACCGACTGAACCACCCAGGCGCCCCTCAAAAGCCGTTTGGAAGACATGTTGGGTGGGATCACCTTGTCAACCCCCAGTCCCTGAATCTGTTAAATACGTCACAGAGCACATAGCACTACGCCTACACCAGCCCTCCTCGGTGCCATCAAGAGGACTCCATGACTGACTCCTGAGGAGTCAGTCCCCCACTGGGTTTTCGGGCATGAGCTGAGCCTCCCAACTATCCCAGGAGGTGGGGGAGGTGCCCTTAAAGGGGTGGGGACCATGGTGGAGGATGGGGAATTCCAGTGCTGGTCCACATGGTATCTTCCAGCGAATTAGAAACAGGTACCTCTTTTTCAAGACATTTGGCTGCCGCCTGCCAGAAATTCGTTAAGTATAAAAATGTATGATGGCTAGGCAGTGAAAAGACCATCCTGTAGTGGCTTTGCTTCCACAAAGAACATCCTGAGCCTCTGCTCTGGAGGGGTTCTTCCTTCCCTGTAGAAAGCAAGCAGATTACTATGCTCCAGAACCTTAAATAGCTCCCTATTGACCCTTGCACAAGAAATGTGTCCTCCTTGTCCTAATGTTTAAGGCTCTGGACTCTCTTGTAGGAACCCACCACACAGACCTGGAGCTACTCTCACAGCCCCAATCACCCCCTCAAACCTCCTAGGCTCTTCTAAGTCACTATGCCTTTGCCATCCTGAAGGCCCTCTCCCTAGCCTCGAACTCCTATGCATCCTTCAAGACCCAGCCCAAAATGTCCCTTCCCTGAGGTGCACAGCTTTAAGGTTTAATAGCACCTTGACTACATTGTTACGCTTCACTATAATTTCCTTCTTGTGCCAGATCTCACCCTTACCAGATGACAACAATGATGATGGTAATAAAAATAAGCTTCCTTTTATTGGGTACTTATTACATGCCCAGCATAATGCTATGTGATCTCAAGTGACCTTCATAACATCTCTAGGAGGCAGTTACCATGTCATTCCATTTTATAGAGGAGGAAACTGAGGCTCAGAGCTGTTAGGCAATGTGTCCAAGATCACACAGGGACTAGTAGTGGCAAGCTGAGGTCTGCTTATATCTGACACTGTCCTCTCATTCACTATAAGCCCCTGGCAGGCTGGGACCACACGTTAGTCATGGGTGAGTTCTAGAGCTTGGGGAGGAAGGAGGTGCTGGGCAGAAGTCTGTTGAGTGAATAAATTTTGGCCAGGACCCTTGTGTACCCTTGCAAGGTGCAAAGTGAAGCCTCAAAGTTCTGAGCAGTGGCATCACAGCTCTGTGGAGGTGGCAGCTGGCATCACGAAGAGAGTATCATTCCCTGCCACCCCCAAATCGGGCTGATCCTGGTCATCCAGGTGGCATCTGTGTGATGCTGGAGCTCACACATCCCCGTCACTCTCACCAGCACAGACACAGAGCTGGTGGGAAAGGGCCAGCCTGGGAAAGAGGCTGTTTCGATAGTCCATCTATCACTGGCATGGGAGAGGAGCTGGGCTCAGCTGGAGGAGAATTGAGGGTCTTCAAAGGCATCTGCCTCTTGGAGCACCTGCATCCCCTCCTAGAGGGCCAGATTTCCAACTAGAGAGGGAGCGGGATGAGGAGATGGAGGGAGACCCAGATGATGAGCCTGAAATCAGCCAGCCTCCAGGCAGAACACAGTTCTTTTCCAACTACTCAGACTTCAAGGACCACTTCTGACAAAATTATTGAAAGATTGAGAAATCAGCTCTATCAGGAGGAACACATTAATTATAAAGGGCCGGGACGTTGGACACAAATAGTCAGGTTGGCTGGGGCTTGAGCAAGGGCGTTGGACAGGGATGTTGGCGGGGCAGAGGGGGGAGAGCAGGGTGACAAACTGGTCTGTTTGCCCAGGACTTTGCTGGTTGTAGTACAGAATGTCCCGTGTCCTGGGCAAACAGGGCAGCTAATTATGATGGAGAGAGACAGTGAGGGAGAGATGGAAGGAGAGAGATGGAGTGACAGGGGGACACAGGGTAGGGATAGGCACAGAGTAGGAAAGAGGGACAGGGAAAAGAAGGGGATGGGGGAGAGAGACTGGGACACAGACACAGTGAGAAAGGCAGCAAGAAAGACAAGGGAGGGAAAGAGAAAGGATGGTGGGAAAGATTCGGGTAGGCGGGGAGTGGGGTGGGGGTGGGAGGGGTCAGAGACCACTTTGGGGGAGCTAGAGAATTCTGAGAAGCAAGCCTCAGACACAAGTGGTTGCTGACCACTGTGGGCAGTGCTGAAGGGTCGGTTATTTGAACCAGACTGTGTTGGCAGGTAGCTGGTGTGGGGGAGGCCATGCTTTGGAAGCCTCCCCTGGCATCCGGCTCACCCCCAACTCCCTGGGCGAAGTGTCCACGCTTGCCGGACCTCACTCCCTTCCTAATCTGTGAAGGATCCTTCCTCCTAGCCTTTGCTTCTGTGGCTTCTTCCACCAGGAACACCATTCTTGACCGTCTTTGCCTAACCCTATCCTTACACAACAAAGACATTTTAAAAAATCAAAACAGTTTGACACTGGGGAAATGCATATCAGAACTGCAACGAGATGCCAATTCACACACACGGGGATGGCTTCAAACATGGAGAATCGGAAAATCGCAGGCGTTGGTGAGGATGTAAAGAAATAGGGCCCCCTCCCCCCACATTGCTGCCCAGGGTGTAAGATGGTGCGGTCACTATGGAAAACAGTTTGGAAGCTCCTCAGTAAGTTACAGAATTATCACCTGACCCAGCAATTCCATCCTGAGGTATATATCCAAAGGAATCCAAAACACGTACATGAATATTCACAGCAGCACTACTCAAAATAGCCCAAAGTGGTCTATCCACACATGGAAATATTATTCGGCCATAAAAAGAATGAAGTACTGAGACAGGCTACAACACGGATGAGCCTTGAAAACAAGATGCTCAGTGAAAGAAACCAGACATGAAAGGGCACATTCTGTACGATTCCATTTGGATGTCCAGAAGCGGGGAATCCATACAGACAGGAAGCAGACTGGTGATTACAGGGCCTGGGGGAGGCGTGAGTGGGCACGACTGATTAATGTGCCCGGCGTTCCTTTTGTGGTGATGAGAATGCCCTGGGGTGAGAGAGAGTTGGGGGTGGCACAAAGTTTTGAATGTACTAAATGCCACTGAATTGTACACTTTAAAAGTGCTTCAAATGGTAAATTTTACGTGATGTGAGTTTTACCACAATAAAAAGATTAATTACAACACAACACGATACGATGAGAACTCTTTCACAGGTACGGGCTCTGGGGTAGGCACTCGTAGGGACCTTAATTGCTAAAAGCTCTGCGTTCTAATCCTGACTCCGCCACTGACTGGCCAGTGACCTTGGGCACATCACTGCACTACTCAGACCCTCCATTTCTTCTTCGGTAAAGTGGGAATGACAAACAGTCCTCTGGTCAAGACCAACATGAGGATTAAGGATGAAGGCACGGCAAGGGCTCAGCCTTGTGTGACAAGCGGCAGCTGTCATTAGAACGGTTGCATTAGTCCTTACAACTGCCTGAAGCAGCAGAGCTTTTCAATGAAAATTTTTAATTATAAAATATTTCAAAGTATAGAAATAACCTGAAAAGAAAACGTAAATCTTCTTTCCCTTCCCTGGGTCCATGCCCTGAATAGATGTTAACACTCTCTTATCTGCTTCAAATCTCCCTGTTTGTTTTAAAGACAAAAAGCAACAGAGACAGCCAGAGCCCTCCTCTCCCCGCCCCGCAGAACCCCTCTTCCCAGGCTGGTGAGTGGTGGCTCTTTTTGACTTTTTTTTTTTTTTAAAGTAAGCTCTATGCCCAACATGGGGCTTGAACTCACGAGTCACATGCTCTACCGACTGAGCCAGCCAGGCACCCCTCTTTTTGACATTTTAATGCACAGGCGTGTAGCCAATGCTGCAACAATGTGCTGTCTTGTTTTGTGGGCATGAACTTCTAAAATAAACACCATCACCTGGGATGCCTTTGTGGCCTGACATTATGTTTCTGGCAGTATTCTTGTTATGCCTGCACTTCACCGGGACTCCGACTCACTTGCCCACTGGTCGTCATGGGGAAGGGAGCGTGGGCTTGCTAGAGTCCCTCCCCGGACTCCATCCTTCCTTCTCTGCTCTGTGACTTTGGGCAACTCTCTGAGCCTCAGTTTCCTCACCCTGCCTGTACATCACTAATGGATGGATAACAGCCCAAATCTCTGTGCTAAGCCTTCTGAGGCTGTGTGTTCATAGCTGGGGAAAGAGCTCAATCAGCGATTCTGGTCAGGGGATGGGAGGGTGCCGCTCCGCTCCGCACGCAAAGTATTTTCTCCACTTGCTCTAGGCACCCTGGTGCCACCTAGAGTCTAAAACCACCAACAGAGGGCATCCCTCTGGCTGAAGGAAGGATAACACTGCAGTCAGTCTTCCAGAGAGAAGTAATGGCAGCTGGGAATGGCAGTTCTGGGCGTTGGCAGCATCCTACCAGAGGGCCCCGACCACACTCACCCTGGGAGGCGCTGGGCTGCTGGCTGATGGCCTGGCCGAGCTGGTCTGAGAGCCACAGCTGCATGCGGATGAAGGGCTCTCGCCCCTTCTGCGTCAGCTTGCTCCATGGCTTCGGCCGGGACAGCATGTCGCTCACACTGCCCTGGGACAGGCCCAGCACCTGGGGATGGGTGGAGCAGGAAGGGTAGGGAGGCAGGCTCCTGGGACACTGGCCATCCCTTCCCTCCCTCTCTGCGAGACCCTTAGGGACCACTGTTCACTCTGATTCCCTGGGACACCAGGGCTGCCTTGATTTGTTCTTCATTTCCTAGGTGCCGCTGTGTGTTTAGACCATGCCCCCCATCGGCAGTGCCATTCCAGATATCCCAACATGTAAGAATCCTTCCTGACTTTAAGACCCCTCAAATGCCCCCTCCTGCAGGAAGTCTTCCTATGCCTTCCACTTAGGTCACTTCTCTCAGCTCACCCTGACCCTTTGCCTGCTCCCCCGCTATGGGCAGAGGTGCTGTCAAAAACTACTTAACCACTGCAGGGTACCCCTGGCTGGGCTGAGACTTAACCCTTTAGTGGCTGGACCATTGGGAGGGATGGAGGGTTCTGGAGGATGGGAGGTAAATAGCTATTCCTAACCAGACAGAAGCATTTCACTGCTTGAACAACCATAGGACTCAACGTCAGCCCTGCCCATGGCCCCCTTCCCACAGGACCCAGGGATAGATGGATGCAGGAGAAAGGGTTTGGGGTCATCCTGCTTTTGCCTTGTTCCTGCCATACGCACAACCTCTCTTTCCAGACCATACACACTGGGGGCTGGGTCCTTAGGTGGTTCTCCCTCCCCAGGTCCCATGGGCCCTATGGCCCCCTAAGCTTCTTGGGGGTGGGCCCCACTATCTTCACCTTCTCCCCAAAGATCCTCTGGCAGATTCCATTCTTGGCTAGTTTCTCCTTGACCTGGCGTGTCAGCTCCAGGGTGTCCACCTCCCGGTACATGTAAAGCTCATACTGCTCGGGTGTCAGGGGCGGCACGGTGGGCTTCAGCGTGCGGGGCACGTAAGCTGGGTAGTAGGCCAGCCGCCCACCGCTGCCTGCCTCGGGGACGCCCCCTTCAGACTTCAGCTCGCCCACCCTGGGGGGCTCCTCCTCGCCCCCCGCCGCCTCGTCCTCAGGGGCTGCGGGGGCCTCATCCCCACGGGGCCAGGCCCTCCCATTGGGCTGTCCAGAGTAGCTGGAGGAGGAGGAGGAGAGGGAGGGCGAGACGGAGGCATAGGGGCGGCTGAGCAGGCCACGATCCGAGGCCCAGTGGTGGTCAAAGTAGCCAGCGTCTCCGATCTCTGACTTGACCTTCCGGATGATGCTCTGCACGAAGGCTGCCGGGGACAGGACCGTGAGGGACGTCTGTGTGGCGCTGCTGCTGGTTCCCCCGCCACCGCCGCCACTGCTGTCCTCCTGCTTGACATAGGTCGGGGCCCCATTCTGGCTCACGGCAGCCAGCGAGGGCCGCTCTGGGGGCGAGGGAGGCACCGAGCGGCCCCGGGGGCCTGCCTCCATCTCCAGCAGCGCCTGCTGTTGCGCCTGCATCTCGCGGCGTGCTTGTTCCAGAATGTTCTTGATGGCGTCTTCTGAGGTGCTGGCTGGGGCTGTGCCATTAGTGATGCTGAGTGGGGCTGTCGTGTTCTTGGACTCGCCTGTTGGGAGGATGACAGGGTGGCCAGAGGCCCACGGTCAGGGCATGGTTTGAAGGGCAAAGATGTTCCCAGCAGCAGTATAAGCATGCTTTGGAGATACTGTGAAGATACCGCAATAAAGCCGTTAAATGAATTTAATCTCTCTGCCAAAGGCAACCACATGAAATACCCTCATGTATTTCCTTCTGGTCTGCTTTCTAACCTTTGTCACTGTTGTGAACAATGATAAAGACTTATATACAGGCTCTTCCTTTATCTGCTTTCTAACCTCAGGCGCGGGGCAATCATACTTGATGTGGGAGTGTAGCCTGGTTTGTCCCCACTTACTATCAACATGATCACTTTTTCTCATGATTAAAAGTTCTATCTTTCATGGCTGCTTATGCCACTTGAAGTGATATTCGCTGCTTTATCTCCCTGATCCCCCGCTAGAGGACACTTAGGTTGTTTCTAGTTTGGCACTGTTGTGAACAATGATAAAGGAACCGCTTGTATATAAATATTTCCTTCAATTCCGAGAGTAGAACTCTCAAGCTAGCAGTCAGCCATATTCATCTCCTCCCTGGGGGACTACTAGTTGCTCTCTGCGTAGCATTCACTCTTGTCAGGGGCATGGGACAATAACCCAGGCATTTTTTTCTCTTGCTACCTCTTCACAGACCCTGAACGGAAACCCCCCTGGCTGGCCTACTCTGCTGTGATGTTGCCTTTTTATTTTTATTATTAGTATGTTTTTAGAGACAGAGAGTGTGCATGCGGGGAGAGAGGCAGAGAGAGAGGGAGAGAGAATCTTAAGCAGGCTCCAGGCGCAGCTCACAGCTGACTCGGGGCTGGATCTCACTACCCTGAGATCATGACCTGAGCCCAAAATTAAGTCAGATGCTTAACCAACGGAGCCACCCAGGCACCCCGATGCTGCTTTTTAAATTTCTCTGCTATCTTGTTTCTGAACCGCCCCCCCCCCCGCCCCGCCTGTGGGAGCGCACTGTATAGGGAGTCAGGAGACTCCCGGGTTCTCCCTCGGTCTCTGTGTAACTGTGAGCAGGTCTCCCCGTCTCTGCTCTCAGCTGTCCTGTTTATTTAGTGGGAGAGTTTGATTAGTCTGTTTCTCATGGTTCTTTACACTCCAATATTGTGTCTCGTTCACAGCCGTACCTTGTGTCCAGCACACAGTAGATGCTTAACCAATGTTTACTGAATGATTGCCTCTCTTGCCACAGGAGCTCAAGAAGAAAGAAATTAAACTGTGTGCAGCAGGTCCTCAGTGGATTATTTGGGTGGGACAGCGTAGGCACCTAGCAGGGTGAGCCTCCTCTGCCCCTCCCAGGGACCGGGCAGGAGGAAGCGTCCTTGGGAAACACTTGGTCCCCAGCAGCAGACTCTTGGGAATTGGGACACTTGTTCTGAGTTGCCACCGGGGGGCAGCAGACACCACAAAGTGGGAGTGCGCAAGCCAGCATCACGTTCAAAGTCAGCTACAGTGCAGGTGTCGTGATGCACTGTGCTGGGTGCGGGGATGCAACTCCGTTCCTGACTGCAAAAAGCCCTCAGACTTGTAGGAGGGACAGACATATCAGCAGAGATATTTGTAACGTGAACAAATGTAACGACAGAGACAAAAATAATGACGATGTTAACTGTAATGATAGCTACATTTTCAGGGGCACCCTCTACATGCCAGGCCCCCAGGCTGAGTGCTCATCAGGACTGATTTCATTTGATCTTCACACAACCTTAAGAAAGGAGTACTAATATTGTGCCTATTTTAAATATGAGAAAATGGAGGCACAGAGAAGCTGAGTAACTTGCCCAAGGTCACACAGCTAATAAAGAGCAGAGCCAAAATTTGCATCCAGGCCACTCCGGCTCCATTGCATCAAGCAGTGCAGGTGATTACAAGGAGGGTCAGTATCCAATCCATCTGGATGGGGGTGGGGCGTTTCCTAGACAAGGTGACTTCTGAGTTGAATTGTTGAGAATGAGCAGGAGTTGGCCAGGGGTGAGGATGGCTTTAGGGGCACAGGGAACAGCATGAGAATGGACATGGCTATAAGCAGTTCATTCGAGAGGCATAGGGGGTCAGGAGGAGTCAAGACCACAGGGCCTGGGGCCTTGCTGAAGAGTTGGCATTTTTATCTCGAGGGCAATGGGGAGCTGTGGGAGGATTCTGAGTAGTGACATGACCATATATGTGTTCTAGAAAGATCACTTTGGCCTCTGGGTGGAGATGGGCTGCAGTGGGGCCTAGAATATCATTGGCAAGGCCAGTGAAGAGGCTAATGCAAGAGTCCCAGCAAGTGATGATGGTGGCAGTCAAGGATAACCTCTCACCCACCTGGGTGTCTGGCACCATCTGTGACAGGTTCCCAGCCTTGAGCTGGTGGGTTTGTGGGGTGAGTGAGGGGTAGGGGAAGACAGTGAGTTCCATCTCAGAGTCTGAGATGCCAGTGGGGAACCCTGGTGGACATGTCCAGCCAGCAGTTGGCTTAGGGCTCTGGAACTCTCGAGAGAGGTGTGGCCTGGAGAGGGGGTGTTTTGGGTATTGATGGAACTTTCAGGAATGGACTAACTCATCTAAGAAGGGTAGGAAAGTCAGAGGGCCTGGGGGGGGGGTCCCCTGGGGAGCCCTGTGTTTGAGGGGCTGATGGAGACAGTACACTCTGGTCGGCTAAATAATGGTCTCCCAATGGTATCCACGTCTCTGGGCCCAGACTGTGTTACTTCACATGGCAAAGGGGACTCTGCAGATGTGACTAAGTTAAGGATCTTGAGATGGAAGACGATCCTGGGTTATGTGGGTGGGCCCCACATCCTCACAAGGGTGCTTGTGAGAGGGAAGCAGGAGGATCGGAGGCAGAGAGGAAGCGGCTATGATGCTGGCCCTGAGGACGCAGGAGGGGCCACGAGGCAAGGAATGTGGGAGCCTCTAGAAGCTGGCAAAGGTGAGGAAATGGATTCTCCTCTGGAGCCTCCAGAAAGAGCGCGGCCCCGCTGACACCTTGCCTCTAGTCCGGTGAGACGGACTGCGGGCCTGCGACTTTCGGAACTCCAAGACGATCAATTTGTGTTGTTTTTAGCCAGAGTTTGTGGCTGAACAGCAGCACTACGAGGCTAACGCAGGGCTCCTGGGAAAGTGTAGAAGGTATAGTCTGGGAGGCAGGAGGAAGCCAGGAGAACAGGGTCTCCTCGAGAACTAGAAAGTAGAGGTGCAGGAAGGAGGGTGAGGCTTTGGCCTCCACGCTTCACAGAGTTCTGGTGTCATTACAGATCACTGTGTCTCTTCAAAGTCGAAGACACTGGATAATCCAGACCAGGTAGCGGCAGTAGCTGGGCCGTCCCATACGGCTGCCACTTGTCACCATGCAAAAAACTGAAGCTGTAATTTTATTTAATTTCAAGGAATTTGAGTAGAGTCACGCAGGGCTAGTGGCTCCCACATTAACAGGGATCTGGCTGTCCAGGCCTCCCTTGGCTGTAGGTTGCTTGGCAAAGAGGTTCTAACCTGCCTGGAGTCCCCGCTATAGTAGACGAAGCCGGCCAAGGGCTCACCTCCTGCTCAGGGCAGGCCCTGGAGGCTCAGGCCTCACCTGCGGCAGTGACACTCACCCCCCTTCTGGGACTCGATCTCCTTGACGAAGGCGGCCAAGGGCTCACCTCCTGCTCAGGGCAGGCCCTGGAGGCTCAGGCCTCGCCTGCGGCAGTGACACTCACCCCCCTTCTGGGACTCGATCTCCTTGACGAAGGCGGCCAAGGGCTCACCTCCTGCTCAGGGCAGGCCCAGGAGGCTCAGGCCTCACCTGCGGCAGTGACACTCACCCCCCTTCTGGGACTCGATCTCCTTGACGAAGCGGACAAGGGCTCACCTCCTGCTCAGGGCAGGCCCTGGAGGCTCAGGCCTCACCTGCGGCAGTGACACTCACCCCCCTTCTGGGACTCGATCTCCTTCTTGGCCTGTTCCAGGATGCTCTTGATGGCATCATCCGAGCCTGTCTCTGGTGTGCGGATTCTTGGGGTGATACTGCCTGGGGGAGACAAGGGGGCATCTGTCATGGGGACCTGCATGCTGAGGGTCAGTCCCTAGAGCTGGGCAGCATGAAGGGCAGGTCCCCTTCTTTCTCAGGGGCTCCAGGGCCAGGGTTGGGATAGGGAGGGCCAGACCTCGAGTGTGTGTGGCAAGACCACACTTAGCCAGTCTGTGTGACAAACTGGGTCTACAAATGATTCTGGCTTGAACTAATAATAATACAATGGTAACAACAACGATGGCCGCCACCACAGCTAGCAGTTCTCAAGCAGTTACTATGTTCCAGGCACGCCGCTGAATGATTTATACTCACTGAACCCTCAGGGGAGGCTGACAGATGGGGAGGGATGGGGAAACTGAGACACAGAAACTAGTCAGTTGCCCCAGGTCACTTCGTGCCCCAGGTCACCTAGTGCTGGAACTCACACTCAGGTATGTTTGTGAGGTCAAAGCTTGGGCCATTCACATGGGATACCCTAAAAATCAAGTCTGGCAAGGCTGGCAGGAACCCAGGCCATTTCACGGATGGGTGAACTGAAGTTTGGAGGTCCTCAGGAAGTACCTACCTGCCCGGGCAGCCCCTGGGCCCAGCCTTTTCCCACAGTGATCAGCCTGAGCTGTCCCATTAGGGCCAGGTGGGGGAGCAAGGGGTAGCCACAGGCCCCAGAAATCCTTGTGTTACAGAAGGGGAAACCGAGGCACAGAGAGGTAAAGTCACTTGCCCCAGGTGGCACAGCTGGGAGGTGGCAGAGTTTGGGTCAGAGACCAGAGCCTGCGCCTGCAGCCCCTGCACTTGGGACGGGCCCTCACCTCGCTGCCGCACCTGGATGGTCCTCAGAGCCAGCACGTTCTGCTCATCCGACAGGAACTGCTTCATCTTGATGAAGGGCTCCTTGCCCTTCACCGTGAGCTTGCGCCAGGGCTTGGGCCGGGCCAGGATCTCGCTGACCGAGCCCTGTGACAGCCCCAGCACATAGTGGCCGAACACCCGCTGCCCGATGTTGTGTTTGAGCAGCTGCTCCTTCACCTGGAATGCAATCTCCGCCGTGTCCAGCTGCTCCTCCTCGGTTCCGGCCCCTGCCCCGGCTGTGCTGCCCCCAGCCCCGTCCACCGGCTCAGGGGCCCCAGGCGGCTCAGGGCCAGGAGCTGGGGTGGCAGGGGCTGTGGGGGGCTTGGCGCCATAGAAGGCCGGGGGGAACACCAGCAGGCCGCCTGCCTCCCCCTTGAAGGTGGCTGGGGGCATGATGTGCTTGGACAGCAGTGCATCCCCTGCCAGTCTGTCCCCAGAAGCCAAGCTGGGGAAGGGGGACAATGAGAAAGTCCTTGGGCCATCGGGGCCCAGGCCAGGGCCCAGCAGGGGCTGCCCAGGGCTGGGGGACAGGGGGTCTTCGGGCCCTGGTGGTGGTGGGAGCTGAGGAGGGGATGGGTAGGACTGCTCCGTGCCCAGAGAGTCCTTGATGGAATCGTCCTCCGAAGGGTCCTCCTCTATAATGTCAGAGAGACAGACAGATGGAGGAAGAGAGGAGAGACAGAGAGAAAGACAGAAGCAGACAGTGATGGGGGGAGAGAGAGAGGGAGAGAGAGAGAGGGAGAGAAATATTGAGAGCGACAGAGAGAGTAAGAGAGACACCAGAGAAACAGAGATAGGGAAATAGAGAGGCAGAGAGAAACAAGAAAGTAACCAGGCATACACAGGGGAGACACGGACAGAATGAAAGAGACAGAGACAGAACGAAAGGCAGAAAGAGACAGAGAGACAAAGAAACAGAAAGTGGGAGGCAGAGAGACACATCCATGAGAGAGCAATTCATGGAGAGAAGGGGGAAGGGGGGAGGAGAGGGCAGGTGGGGAGGGGGAGAGAAGTGCTATGGGCATCCAGCAGTACTAAGAGCTCCCCTTCTGATTCTCAAATCCCCATCTGTGCAGGCCTGGCCCACATGCCAGCTCTGGGGCCCTCCCTCCTACATTAAGAACATGCACTGAGCACCTGGCCCCAGGGTGGGGCGTTTGGACCAATGCCCACTGCAGCAGGATGTCCACTCCTGGCCCCCGTCCACCTTACAGCCCTCCTCTTCCTACGCGTCCTATGTATTTGCATTCTCCATGTGAATAGCACCCATGGAACAGATCTGTTATTGTCCCCATTTTACAGATGAGGAAACAAAGGCAGCATAGAGAGTCTTGGCCGGGGCCACACAGCTATAAGGTCATGGAGCCACTGTGTGCAGAGAAGGGCTGAGCAGCTGAGAAGGTGATTTGGGAAGAGAGCAATGTCTGCGGGTCATTATCAGGAGTCCTGCTGCAGGGGGTACAATGTGAACGCCCTCCTTGTGCCCTGTGACCTCTTCCTGCTGCTTGGGGCTTGGGGATGAGTGGAGCCTTTTGTCGGGGGAGAGCCCGAGTGAGCTGTGGACAGAGCCAGCTGGCTTCGCCACGGAGAGCCCCCAGCTCAGCACCACCACACAGCAGCTGCTCATTCAATGTGTATCCCTTTTCTCCATCCCTCTCCTGCTCACATGGGAGGCAGTGGTCTGTGGGCATGGAGAAGGCCAGAGGCCCACGGGCAGTCCCTATCACAGCCCCTTGGCCCCAAGAGCATCCCGTCTCCCCTACCAGGACTGGCCAGAAGACCGGGCTTTTCCAGAAGGAATTTCTGCGTGGGGAAGAAGGCCTCCTTTGCCATGAGCAATGAGTCTTCGGGCTTGGCCATGCCCTGAGGAGACAAGAAGCCGGGCTGAGAGGGCACGATGGGCAGAAGGCTCTCAAGGGCAGCCTGCACTGTGGGGACAGTGGCGGGAACACTCACCTGGGGGAGGCTGCAGGTGCTGGAGGCCAGCTTCATGGCTTTCAGGATGCTGCCAGAGAAAGTGGAGAGAGTCCGAGGCCAGCCAAGTTCCTGGGGCTCAGGCAGAGGTCTTGAGAGGTACTTCCTCTAGCTCACCTTCCCTGATTGAGAACAACTGCCCCACCCTGTGGACCCTACATAACACTGGACTCAGGACAACAACAGGCCTTAAGTAGCAGGCTATGAACTGGTTCCAATGATACCTGGAGGGGTGTTGCGTTAACCCACTCCCATACTGGCCGGCCTGAGCTAGTCTGATGCAAGCACCATCCCCCGCCAGTTCCCGCACGGACCACAAGCCACCTTGCATGTTCTCCTTAAAGGTGGCTCTGGAGGGCAAAGAACCAAGCATGGTTAAGTTCTGAGACTAAGGCTGCCATGGAGGAGAGACAAGGGTATCACCAAGCGGGGTGCGGTGGGAGGGAGGAAGATCATGAACTTTGTCCAGGGCCCCTCCTCACTAAGGAAGAGGGCTGGGGGTGGTGGAGCCCCAGTCCCCTCAGTACCTCAGCTCTGTTTTAATTTCTTCATAGTCAGATTGCGCCTGGAGCTTCTCTTCCAGCTTCTAGAGGAGAAAACAAAGACGGTTTCAGGCTGGCCCACGTCCTTCTGCTTGAGGACGCCCCGCCTGTCCCCCGTCTGCACACCTCCTCTCCCAAGACCTACTTCTATGGCCTCAGACTTAGCCGCGAGCTGCCGCTCCAGGTCCGCGATCTGGTTGGCAGAGGTCTCCTCCAGCTCCTGCAGAGAGTTCTGGAGGTGCTGTACATCCTTCAGCAGCCGCAGGATCTCCCGATCCTTGGAGGCCAGCGCGGCTTCGAGCCGGGGGCCCGAGCACAGCGCGAAGTTCACCTTATCCTGAGGACAAAGTGGGGCTTTGAGGGGCTAAGCGGTGCAGGGCAGGGGGCTGGAGGGCTGGAGGGCTGGCTCCCTCACCCCTGAATCCCAGACAAAATGGGAAATCCATCTGTGGCACGCACCCCTACCTCCCTACCCTGTGCTGTGCTCCCCAGAGTGACTCAGCCCCTCCTTACAGGCTCTGGCTTTCCTCCTTCTACCTCTGAGCCTTTGCTCAGGCCAGTCCTACCAGCCTGCATGCCTTCCCTCTAGTATTCAAACTGGCAGGGAGTGGGCAGGGAAGGTTTTCTGGAGGAAGATGTGTCTAAACCGTGAGGAAGTTCAAGAACAAGTACGTGATTTGGAAAACTGCTTGGCAGCGTCCACTAAGGGTGCACACATGCACTTCTGCTTGGTACACAGGTGGGGGAAGCAGGCACCTGTGCACAGACACACATGCATGGGAACACCAAGACGAACGTTCTATGCAGCCCTCTCTGTAACAGCCCCAAGCTGGAAACCCTCCACTGGTCTCCAAATGCCCTCCAAAGAGAGAATGGATGAGCAGGTCGTGGCACATCCACACAATGGAACACACTACGGCACTGAAAATGGATAATCCCCAACTACTAACACAGCATGGACCACACTCTCGGATAGAACATGAAGTGAAGGGCGCCACACAGCAAAGTGTGTGCGTGCCATCGAGTTAAGATCAGACACAAGAGCAGGCAAAACCCAGCTGTGCCGTTACAAGTCAGGAGAGTGGCTCCCCTTGGGGAGTAGCACCTGGATGGGGACACAGGGGGACATTCTGGGGGCTGGGAACATTCTACCTATTGATCCGGATGCTGGTTATGGCATCTCTGAAAAATTCAACATGCTGTACACTTATGATATGCACATTTGTCCTTATATGTATTGTACTTCAATAAAACATTTGTTATAAAAGGACAAAAAGGAGATATAGTCTGGTGAGGAAGGGGTGGGGACTGGGTGTTCCCAGCAGAGGGAACATCATAGATAAAGGTTTAGGTTTCTAAATTGGGCACAGGTCCTACCCCCGCGAGATGTTTTCACTCCATTCCAGGCAGACCCTCAGGATTAGACCCGAGACCCCACAGCCACAGGCCACATGAACGGTGGTTCCTTTCTCTTCCCAATTTGCCCCCAGCCCCAAGCCCCACGGCTTCTCCAGGTTTTAGGAAATGGTCCCTTTGTTCTGGATGAAGAAGAAATTGATGTCTGAGAGGGCTTGAAGTCGTGCTGGTCCTGAGCAGTTACAAATGAATCTAAGAAGCGTTACAAAAAACAAAACAGAGCAGAAAACACAGCCTACCACTACCAATACCGGCTATTCTTCCAGGGAGATAAATGCCAATTAAAACAGGAAGCGGATGGCATTAACACATTAAATTAATTAGCATCGAGCGCCACTGTGGTGCTCTAAAAAACTCGCCCCCCAAACCAGCGAAACTCCCCATGGCTGATTAGCACGGGCATTTGCCGGGTTCCATGGGGGTTAATTAAGAACCATGGGCAAATTCCTTCTGAGGCGAACCCATGAGCTCTCTTGCTCTCAGTCTCTCGTGCTCACTCTCCATGTTGTGCAGATATCCAGGCGCACTGACATACACACACTGCCTCCTGGGACACAGACAGAGCTCACGCTGATACATGGACTTGCGGGGCACTCATGCTGACACACAGACACGCAGAAATACCCAGGCATCAAAGAGATATACGCATTTGGACATGTCACCGTGACACAAGAGTCACTTATGTGCTCAGAGATCACAAGCGACAAGGGCAAAAACACCTCGGACACGCCCCAAACACACCACTACTACTAAGGTGGCATCAAACATTCACTGAGCATGGACTATAAGCCAAGCACCGTTTTAGGTACTTTACATGTAATCCTCTCAACAGCCCTGTAAGGTAGGTCTTACTTGTACAGGTGAGGAAACTGAGGCACAGTTAGATTAAGGATACAGTTATTTGCCCAAAGGCCACAGACAGACATACACATTCACAGTAATACACGTTCGCAGAGACACAGTCCAACACTGAAACAGAAAGCAGATACAGGCACAGTGGCCAGTCTTCAGGGTGGCAGGTGAAGGGAAAGCTATGCTGGCCACTTCCGGTGCATGGATGGAGGCTGCAAATCACCCTGGAGCAGACCTGTCGTCATGTAAGGAATCGGGAACCTAATCCCTTCGTATGCAGAGATCTGGAAAGAAGGTGGACCAGCTTATACAAGGAACCCAAGGCTTTCCGGGAGAGGAGCAATGGAGACTTTTTTTTTTTTTTTTTAAAGTAGGGCTTGAACTCATGACCATGAGATGGAGTTGCATGCTCTACTGACTGAGCCAGTCAGGTGCCCCGCAATGAAGACTCTTAACATATGACAGAAGGGTCAGTTGGGGTGGCTCTGAGAGAAATCCCTCTGACCCCAGGACCCCAGAGGGACACCAACCAGGAGGAAAGAGAAAGATGCACTAAGCAGGCTTAACACAGGAACCTCAGGATTGAAGACTAAAGGCTGGTGCTTTGTAGCATGTGGCTGTTTGAGAAAACCCACTGGAATCAGGTTGGCATGTTTTGGGAACCAATGGCTGATAGCAGTGTCAATCTTGGATCTTGGTTAAGTGGTCCTACTGCGGTTTGGTAGGAATTGAGAACGAGTGGTCAATGGCGACACCTGGTGGCAGCCGCCAAAACTGCACTGCTGCTCTAGAGCTCAAACTTACCCTCCCACCCAGTCTTGCCAGGCATCTGGCCATGGAAATGGTCCTCTCTGGCCTGAGTAAGTTGCTGGCATTCTTGGACAATTTGGGGTAAAGGAGGACCTCCAAAGGAAGATGCTGGACTTCCTATTTTTTTTTTAAAGATTTTATTTATTTATGTGACAGAGAGACAGCCAGCGAGAGAGGGAACACAATCAGGGGGAGTGGGAGAGGAAGAAGCAGGCTCCCAGTGGAGGAGCCCGATGCGGGACTCCATCTCAGAACGCCGGGATCACGCCCTGAGCCGAAGGCAGATGCTTAACGACTGCGCTACCCAGGCACCCCTGGACTTCCTATCAATCACATATGGAAGCTTGAGCTCGCAAAGAGCTGTGGCTGTATTTTGACCTTCAGCCGGAGAAGCAAGTGATAGTAATTATAGTTAACTATACACTGACCTTGGCAGTTAAGATGCTATGCCCACTGTATCCATACACATTCATGTGCCTAATTTCACACAGGGGCACATGACTGATCCACAAAATGTCATCTGCATATTCATACTCACCACCATGGCTTTTCCCAACCTTTCCCTCTGGCTTCCCCACCATCCTTACCCCACTGGGTCCCTGGGGGGAGCAGCAGGCCAAGCGGATAGAGCTGTTGACCGAGGCAAGTTGTTCCCGAAGACTTTCTACTTCCCGCTGGGCAGCCTCCGCTCGCTGGGGAGGAGAGTGGAGGCAAGTGAGGTTAAGAGGTGAGCAGGGCCACGCTGGATCCCACCCTGGTCTTCTGCCATCGCCCTGCACGCCTCAGGCAGGGCTGGGTGTCTGTCCCCAGCTCCCGTGCCACCCAGTGCTACCCGGATGGAGTGCCTGCAGAGGAGCTTTCCCAGTCCATGAGGTGCTGAAGCCCCCTGGGCAAGTCACTTCCTCTCCCTGGGTCTCAGTTTTCCTCTTGTGAAATGGGGCCAATGAAATAACATTTCTAAATCAGAATGCCAGTTTTCTGAACTGGGTCTATGGTGGATCTTAACTCCTCAAAAATTTCTAAGAAAAAAGCTTGGAAGGAAGCCTCCAAATGTTAACAGCGTAGCCTTGTGGCTTTTGAGAGAAATCTGTACTTTGTTACTCCCTGGTTGTGTGACCCTGGGAAAGAGAAATCATCTGCCAATCCTCGGTTCCCCAATTTATAAAATGGGGAGGATAAAAGTAACTACCTGATAGAGTTGTTTTGCCAAGTAAGTGATCTGGTAAACCACAGCTCATTAGGTATCTTAGCTCAGGTATCAAAAATTGGGTAACTTTATTAAAAGAGCTGGGACTGTATTTTTACCCTCAGCTGGTGACACAGGTCATAATAATTACAGTTAACTTCCACGCTGACCCTGGCAATCAAGAAGCTATACCTATTATATGCACATGGAGACCCACACACATCCACGTTCCATTGTGTTAATTTGCTTTTTTAACTGATGTTTACTTACTAGTATCCTGCCTTGTTCCAGAAATGGCTCAAGTCAGTTTTGATTTGGGAAAGGTTTTGGGTGTGCGGGTGTAGAGAAATACTTTTATGTCTCTGCACAGTTGGGGCTTCCCGAGCAAATCTGACTGAATCAGGACTGGGCTAAATGACAAGCCCAGAAGTCCATTTCTGACATCAGCTGGTGAGAACGGCAGATGTTCCTCTCTGAAGGTATGTGTCTACATTTCAATGTGGGCTGAGACCCCAACCACGGACACATACCCTGGGTTGGAAAGCAGGGTTTAAAGCTACTAGAAAGTTACTAGTCTTGTCTTCCCCATGGAGAGAAGTATTGCATTCCACATGCTAAAACCCAGGATCCTCACCCTTCTGCTCATCATGGCACTAGCGAGCTAGTTTCCTCCCTCTCTCAGAAAGTCCCTCTACTATATAGCCACCCAGATTCACATGGGGGGCTCCTTGCCCACAGTAAGAAATCTGGTGCACGCAGCATGATGTCTGATTGTCACCCCCGGGGGAAGAACTGGGGCAAATTGGCAGGGTTATTACTATGTAAGTAATCTGCTCTGCTCCAGAATCCTGTTCACATTCTGGATAATCTTAATACAGATTAAAAAAACCCTAATATGATGACATTTATTTTCTTCTCCATATTTTCTTTCTTTTTTTTTTTTTTAAAGATTTTTTATTTATTTATTTGACAGAGATAGAGACAGCCAGTGAGAGAGGGAACACAAGCAGGGGGAGTGGGAGAGGAAGAAGCAGGCTCATAGCGGAGGAGCCTGATGTGGGGCTCGAACCCGGAACGCCGGGATCACGCCCTGAGCCGAAGGCAGACGCTTTAACCGCTGTGCCACCCAGGCGCCCCTCTTCTCCATATTTTCTAAAATGAGGTTTTACTTTTATGCTCAGAAAAGATAAACATTAAAAAAATAGTTTCCTATTCAAACTGCTCTAAGATCTCTTTTCTCAAGCCTATTTGACTGGCAAAGATCCAGAAGTTTGGGGACACGCGGTACTAGCGAGGCTGTAGGGAAACAGGCCCTCTCTTAACTGTCTGCAGGGAGTGTAAACTGGGCAGCGTGGCCACATGTGTCAAATAAAGATGCACAGATCCTCAGCCCAGTAATTGCACTTCTCAGAATTTACCCTATTTATTGGCTCATGCATGTCTGAAATAGTATCTGTGCATGGGTGTCCCCCGCGGGATTGACGACGATGGTAAACGATTGGAAATATCATCGTCTTCGTCAGTCGAGGACTGGTTATACCAAGGGCGGGCAAACTACAGCCGGATCTCTGTTTTGTGTATCAAGTTTTTCTGGAACACAGCCACACCCTTTCGCTCGCATTATACTGTCTATACTTTCACATACGGCAAAGTGGAATAGCTGTGACAGAGACCCACAAAGCTGGGCATATTTACTCTTTGCCCCTTCACAGAAAGCTTGCCACCCTCGGCTTAGATGATGGTGCGACCATGTAGGGCCATAAATAAATGGACCACTTTCATACAGACAGAGAATGAGTTCTAAGATACACACGTGGAACAAATAAGATTAAAATAACAAATATTATAATGTTTGTTTTTAAAGGGGGTAAAAATAGATATATTCCTGAGCTTGTGAATGGATCTCTAGAAGGAGACCCTAGAAACAGGTAAGAGGAGGGGAACTAGGAACTCCCCAAAGGGAGAGGAACTAGGAAGCTGAGTTGGGGCAGGAGATCGGAGTTTCCCAAGTATGAACCTTTTTGAGTTTTGAACTATGTAAATGGATTACGTATTCAAAAAATCACCCTAAAAATGCTACTCTTTTCCACTTTTCCTCTGCAGGTGGGAGGGCCCTGTCCTTATGCCGGCACAGCCATGCCTCCAGGCCTTTGCTCCTGTGGTGCCTTCTGCCTGGAATGCCCTTCCTCCAGAGAAGGCCTCCTGCCTGGGCTTTAGAACCCAGCCGCAAAGCATGCTTCTCCAGGGAAATGACCACTCGCTGTCACACTGCTGGCCCCTCTTGGCCATGTCTCTGGCCACTGGCATTGCAGGGAGCCGGGGGTGGGTGGAGATGTGTTGGGCCTTGAGACTCCAGACCAGACCCCATGGCCACACTTCACCTCCTTTCAGACTCTTGCCAGCTTTGCCCACCAGATGGCAACATGTCTGAAGCCAGAAGAAGGCACGGTGAGGGACCCCATCTACATGTGTAAAACGGACTCGCAGAGGCTCATGGACTTTCGAGGACCTGGGCTGGAACTAGAAGATGGGGGCCCCAAGGAAGTTTGGGGTCCATCCAGTGCTTGGCTGGTGTGGCTGGGATCAAGGGAGGAAGCTGCAGGAGACCTGGTGATGTGAGGAGGGAGGGAAAGAAGCAGCTGGGGCTTATCCCTTGTCACCACCTCAGGCTCTGTGGAACACGGTTCCTTACTCAGTCTGCTTGGGAGAGACCCACGTCCCAGCTTGGCCTGTGGGCTGGGCTC
Source organism: Ursus maritimus (assembly GCF_017311325.1). Classification (NCBI taxonomy): domain Eukaryota; kingdom Metazoa; phylum Chordata; class Mammalia; order Carnivora; family Ursidae; genus Ursus; species Ursus maritimus. Next base: position 21,391,876 of record NW_024425897.1, read on the forward strand.
ACCAGGCACTGCTCTGCCACCTTCCTCCTGGTGGAGAGGCCTCCTGCACGGGAGCCATCAGGGAAGGGCACCGCTGTTCTCTGTAGGAGGTCTCCTGGCCTTCACCCAGGCTGTTTCCTGGCCTGGAATGCCAACCTGCTACATTTTCAATTTATTCGTCAGATCTCAGCAACATGGCCCTTCCTCTATGATGTCTTCCCTGATCCTCGACTCTGGGTCAGGTGTCCCCTCCCCGACTGTTGCTGCCTGGGTCAACCTATTTCTGAGTGTTCTGTCAGCATCACTTCCTCCTTCCTCTGGGAGCTCAGGGTCCCAGACATCTCCCGGCCCTAGCACTCAGCATGGCACATGGCAATGATATCAGTAAATATCAATTGGGTTCAGTCCCTCCCCCAGCCTGAACCCCCAACCTGGGCAGAATGAGTGTTAGCATACATCTTCTCACCTGATTAGCTTTCTCCAAGTTGGTCATGATCAGGCCGACTTCATCTGCCCTGAGACAGAAAGATAAGACCCTGAGAAGGGCTTCTGGCAGCCACCAGGCCCCTGACTATCCTGATAACCCCAGCCCCTGACTGAACCTAAGGGTCCCACAATGGGAGGCTAAGGAGGCTGCCCTCTATCCTTCCTACCGGAGAGAAACCAGGCTGGGTACAAAAGAACCCAGGCTGTGGGGAAATGGGAGGGGGGACCTTGCACGACGCCTTCCAGGCAGCCTGGCCTGCTGCCCCTGCCAGTGGTCTATTCTCTTTAGCTGCCCACAGACTACACCTCCCAGCCTTTGCCCCCACTGTGCCTTCTACCCGAATGCCCTTCCTCAAGAGGACAGGACCCTGAGCTTTAAAACCCAGCTGGAAAGTGTCCTCCTAGGAGGCCTGCCTCAGCTACCCCCGTGGTAGTCATTTGTTTACTTTGCTGCCCCCCAACCCCCAGGCTGCCAGCACCGGGGGGGCCAGGACAGGCTGTATCCACCTCGGTCGCCTCTCTGCTGAGTGTGGGGTGGGGGACACAGGAGCCCTGCAGGGAGCATTTGGTGACTATAAGCTGTGCATGTGCTTTAGGCACGTTCAGGGCCTTCTTTCATGCAAGCTGTTCCCCAAGAGCCTCTCTCCCAGCATTCTCCACATGGCCATCTCTTTCTCATTCTGAAGATCATCTCCTCAGGGAAATCCTCCGTGACTACCCTGGATAACAGGACCCACCCTCCCTGTTATTCTCTCTTGCTGCTCCTGGTTCTTCCTTTCTTAGCATTCACCAGGCGCCCAGAACAGTGCCAAGCATACAGTAAGTGCTCAAAAGTATCTGTGAAGGAATGAATTTATCACTTTACATAATCAGTTATTTCTGTCTCTTCTCCTCGGCTGAGGACAGGGCCATGTTCTAACGTTTCTTCCAGGGACCCAACACAGCACTGGGTAAACAGTAGGTGCTAAATAAGTGTTTGTGGCATAAATGATGTCTTAAAGGCATGTTGAGTCCAGAGTAATTTAAGTGAATGACTTCAGCCCCTGAGGGTTGGCCTGTGGAGTTGTGGTGGAGACAGTTCTAGGAAGTTGGGGTAAGGTGGAGGCCCCAGCCCAGCAGACCCTACTCAGCCACGACCCAGAATGTCATTTATAGTTTGTGGCGCATGAATGGCACAGCAAATGACCAGTGAACAGCTGTGTGCCTACGGGGGGTGGGGAGCACTGGGTGCTTAATGAAATAGGTGCTTCAGGCAGTGAGTTGGAGGGAGAAGAGTCAGAAGGCGTATCTGAGAGGGTCAGAGGGTGGAGGCATGTCTGGGAGGGTCAGAGGGAGGAGGCATATTTGGGAAGATCAGAGGGAAGAGACATATCTGGTAGGATCAGAGGGAGGACATGTCTGGGAGGGTCAGAGGGAGGAGGCATATTTGGGAAGATCAGAGGGAAGAGACATATCTGGTAGGATAAGAGGGAGGAGGCATGTCTGGGAGGGTCAGAGGGAGGAGGCATGTCTGGGAGGGTCAGAGTGAGAAAGCATACCCCAGCAGGGTTTTCACTTACTTGGATGCCGCCTCCTCATCATATTTCCGCCGCAGTTCCAGCAGCTCTGTCTGTGTGGCCTTTAACGCTGAGAAAAAGTAAAGAGCCAGGGTGAAGCGCCCCCCATGTCCCCCAGGAACCCACTCCTTCTGCAGGGCTCAGAAGGCAGGATGAGGTTCAAGGTAGTAAGGGAAGACCTTTCTTTTGTTAGAACCAGTGACAGGTAGAGTTTCCTGCCCATGCAGGGGCTTCAAGCTGGCTGGAGGGAAGACAGGATGACCCTTGAGAAGTCTACGAAGCTCAGAGGACCGAGGAAAGTGGTAGGGGTCTGTCTGTCCCATGGCCTTGGGTATGAGCTGCCGCACACCCTTAGGTCACTCCAGGACTGGGGTGGGGTCATCCATCCATGAGCTCATCCACCCCAAGGTGGTGGCAAGTGAGGGTGACAGGGAGGAGCAATGAAGTCAATAGATATATTACAATAAATGAGAAATTTCTTATAAAACTCCAGATTTGTGATTTCTCCAAGAAAACTGAAGGCCTGGTGTCACTAGGTCATATGGCAGTGACTGGCTGATGCTCAACAGTGGCCATCTCTTTAGTCAAGGCCCAGGTCGTCCAGTTTGCCCCAGACCCCACCCTACCCTACTGCCTTCCCTAACCTGGCCGGCTTGGACGTGTCTGGCCCCTGCAGGCACTGTGTTTGCCACTCCTGCTTTAATTCTATTTCTCAAACCCTCTCTCCACAGCAATATGGCCTCTGGGGATGGGGCGCAGACCACCACTGGGTAATGTTGATCTATCCTCTTCCTCCTCAAACTCTCTCCTTGCCTTCCTGATTCTAGAATACCTGAGCCTGTGTTCAGAGTGTTACTGTCCCCTCCCACTCCTCCTGGTCTGACAGGGCTGGGGAGCTACACGGGGCTGGGAAACGTGTGCCACATACATACCTGAATGTAGGACTTTGATCTTTTCCTCTGCCTCCCCCAGTCTGGCTGCCAAAGTGATTTGTACTTCTTGAAGGCCCCTGCGGAGAGACCGGACCTGCTCACACTGGCTCTGTGCACGCCCGTGTGCATGGGCCTTGCCTGGGTCCCCAGGTTGGCCCTCCTGGCTTCCTACTCTCTCACCTGCTCCCTGTAATCTGTACGTCTGCTTTTTTAACTGGTCCTTAAACATGACATTCAGGCATTTGGCTACCTTGCTCTTTTGCTGACTGTGTGCACCTATAACAGCCAGTGACCTTGCCTCTCTGGAAGTCAGTTTCCTCACCTGTAAAATAAGGTTCCTCCTGGGGTTTGCCTCCGTGGGTGTTGTGAAACATCTTCAGCATGATGCCTGGTACCCAGTGCTCCCAGGGTACCAGTACTTACTATTCCTGTCCCCGGGGAGGCATTTTTTCCCGTCTCTGTGTCAGTTGTTTGGGATGGTCATCCAGCCCACTGCAGCCTAGAGCTTCGGTGTGATGCAAGTGTCTCAGCAGAGAAAGAGGGGCTCTGGCTGGACTGGGGGAGGGTTTACACAAAGCCTGGGCCTTATGTCGTCTGGCTCAGAGACTCTAGGGAAGGAGCCCTTTACCTCTGGTCCTACACCCTGTCCCTTCTCCTCTCTCACACCACTCTAGCCACACTCACCTCCTTGCTGGTCAAATGCACCAGGCATGTTTCTACCTCAGGGCCTTTGCACTGGCTGTCCCCCCCCTGCTTATAATACCCTCCCCCTATATATCTGCAAGTTTCATTCTCCCACCTCCTTAGGGCTTTGCTCACCTCCTCAGTGAGGCCTCCCCTTATACCCTATTTAAAACTTCAGCTTCAATCTCATCCGCCCCTCCCCTGCTTTATTTTCCTTCACAACCCTTATCATCACGTAGCAGACCATTTACTTTATCTATCTTGTTTATTTGTGTCTTCCTCATGAGAAAGTCAACTCCAGGAGGGCAGGGACGTTTGTCCATTTGTGCACTGCTGTGTCCCTAGAACAGTGCTTGGCACACAGCAGGTGGCTCCATAAATACATGGAACAAACGAATAAAGAAATAAGTGAATGAAAAGGATAAATGTAATGACCACCATGAAGCTGTCCTAGAAATGCCCCAAGGATTCAGATTTATAGTAATCCAGGTATTATTACTCCCACATCAACTGTAAGGGCAACCATTTACTGACGTACACCCCTCCAAGTGAGTACAGAGCTAAGCACGTACATTCATTTTCATGGTGGGCTACGAGCTGATATCACCTGTCCACTTGATCAGGCTACAGTAGCCAGTTATTCAACTACACACTAATATTGGGGTAGCTGTGAAGGTATTCTGTAGATAGGGTTAACATCCAAGGTCAATTGACATTAAATAAAGGAGAATAATCTCAATAATGTGGGTGAGCCTTATCTAATCAGTTGCAGATCTTAAGACTAAAACCCAGGAAGAAGAAATCCTGCCTCAAGACTGCAGCACTGACTCCTGCCTGACAGTTTCCAGCCTGCTGGCTGGCTCTACCGATTCAGACTTGTCAGCCCCAACTGCGTGAACTAAGTCCTTGAAATACATGTCTCAATTAAAATAGAAAATCCTTCTGGTTTTATTTCTCTGGGGAACCCTGACTAATACACCACCATTAACCCCATTTTCCAGCTGGGACAGGTGATGTGAGCTGCTGGGGCTGGCCACTGAGCTGCTGAGGTGGGGCTGGAAAACCAGGCCTGCATCTCTGTCTCCAATCTGCATCAGGATTCCCTGAAGGTCCACCTCCCAGCCAGGTGGGGCAGCAGGGGCCCACCTGTTCCTCCCCACTCACTTTTGTTTCTCTGCCTCATTTCTCTGCAGCAAAGTTTCTGTCAGGAGGGCTTTGCTGGGAATGCCTGGGAGGCGGCTCCCCTCGGTCAGCGTGGGTCCTGCTGGAGACGTCCCCTCTCTCTGCTCTGGAGGGAAAAAAAAGGGTGAAAACCACCCGTCGCTGGAAGTGGCATGGCAGCCAGAGCTGTCTTCTGCAAACCAGAGGGATTGGGAGTGTTGGATTAAGACTTAATTTCCCAAACTCGGGTGTTGGAGAGAGTGCAGCTGGAGAGACCTGCCATCACCATGGCCAGCTGGGTTGTTGGCGTGGGGGGCATGTGTGCAGAATGTCAAGTTCTCATGGTGCCAGCCTCAGCCGGCACGCCCAGAGGCTTCCTTTACCCTCTTGGACCTGTTTCTGCCTCCTCGGCCTTCTTACTTTTTTAAGAGGTAAAATATACATAAAAGTATACAATTCAGTGACATTTAGTACACTAAATGTGTTGGCACTAATTCCAGAACGCTGTCACCACCCGAAAAGGAAGCCTGCCCCACTAAGCAGTCACTCCTTTTTCCCCTCCCCCAGCCTTTGGCAACCACCAATCTGCTTTCGGTCTCTGGGGGTTTGCATATCTTGGCTATTTCCTATCACTGGAATCATACATAACATATGTCCTTTTGTGTCTGGCTTCTTACACTCAGCAAAATGTTTTCAAGGTTCATCCAGCTTGAAGCATGGATCAGACCGTCACTCGTTTTTATGGTTAAATAATATTCCATTTCATGGAAAGGCCACATTTTGTTTTTCCATTCATCTGCTGATAGACATCTGGTTTGTTTCCACCTTTGGCCGCTGTGAACAGTGCTACTGTGAACATCTGCGTACATGTGTTTGTTTGAGCACCTGTTCTCAGTTCTTTGGTGTGGATACCTAGGAGTGAGATTGCTGGGTCATGGGGTAACTGTAGGTTTAACTTCCCCTCCCCACAGGTGATGGCACACACTCGGATGCTCAGTCATAGCCCACCGCACCTGCGGGTGCCCCTGGGCAGGGCCCACATCGGGTCCAGCTTTGCAGGCCTGTGGTGGCTCCTTCAGGGGATCAATGTTTGTGCCTTTGGCACTCAATTTCTCATGGGAAGAGAGGGTGCTCGGGGCTGGCCATTGTGGGTGAATGTCTCAAGAATTCCAAAATCTGGGCTCCTGACCTTGGGTCCGACTGACTCTGTTAAGTTCTGTCCTGGCTGCTAGGCTCTTACGGTGAATGCAGAGGTGGGCAGTTTGCAGTGTGGTCCCTTGAGGGCCTGACAGAGTGTTCAGAGCCTGGCTTATTCATACACACACACGCACGCACACACATGCACACGGAATGTTCCAGGGGCTGAGGTCACGGCAGTGAACAAACAAACAAGGTTTGACCATCATCATGCACAGCAACAAGTGTCCTCACAGAGAGACACAGCCAAGGTCAAGAGCCTTGGTTTGAATCCCCACTTGGCAGCCTGCTGCCTCTGAGATTCAGTTTCCCCGTTTGTCAAATGGGGCCAGTGACACCTCGGAAGGTTGATATGAGGAGACAGTGGGAAACTTTGTGAAAGGCACATGGCACAGAGCAAACGCTCTGAAGAGGTGGTTCCCACAGCTACTATTATTCTGATGGAGGGAAGTTCAAACCCTAGAGGGACCTCGGAGGCTGCGCACAGCCGTCTATATATGAGCTGGCTTGTCAGGGAGGCTGGAAGGGCATTCTGGGTATAGGAACATAGCTGGCAAAGTACTGTATTTTAGTCCCCATAAATCTTCCCCAGAGGACTCTGCCAAGGACCAGGCATACAGTAGGTGCTCACTAGGCACTGGGAGGAAGGGAGGAAGCTGTGAAATGGGGAGTGTGACAGAGCAGTCAAACTTTGATTTGGCAGGCCTCAGCTCATCATCTCCACGACCACCTCCCATTACCTCTAGGAGATAGATCAGGGGTCTGCAATGGCAGCCCTTGGGCCAAATCTGGCCCACCACCTGTTTTGTCTATAAAGTTTTATTGGAACACGGCCACACCCACTCATTTACCTATGTTCTATGGCTTTTTTTCCACACAGGGTTGAGTACTTGTGACAGAAAATGTGTGGCCTGCAAAGTCTGAAGTATTTACTCTCTGGCCCTTTACAAAAAAAAAGAAGGTAATCTTCCTGACCTTTGAGGTAAATTCTCCTCATTTATTCCTTAGCCGAGTATCCCTACACCTGACTCTTCCCCTCTTCTCTGCTTCATTTTTCCCCCAAAGCCTTCCTCACCATCTGAAATACTGTATATTTTACATTTATCGGTTGACAGTCAGCCTTACACTCTAGAAGGTCAGCCCCACGAGGGCAGGGATTTTTGTCTGTTTTGTTCCCGGCTATGTCACTGGTGCCTATGACAGTGCCTGGCTTGAAGCTCAATGAACACCAAGACTCAGATGGTTACCAACGGCTTTCACGTGTGCATTTGCTCCTCCCCCCGCAGACCTCCTACCTCACCTGCCAGACATAACCATCATGCTGAATTTTGTTCATCATTCTCTTGCTTTTAAACATTTATAATATATGTATATCTGAACTCCATTTTTAGCTTTCCCAGTTTCTTGTCTCATTTGATGCTGAGACAGTGCTGTGTTTACCACATCCTGTTTCCCTCCCCTGTTGGGCACATAGTCAGACTACACTTCCCAGGCTCCTTTGCAGTTGGTTTAGGTCAATGGAATGTGGTTGGAAGTGTTGTGCGCCACTTCTGAGCCTGGACCCATAAACCTCGGTATGATCCTCCACATTTTTTCTCTGCCTGTCACTAGTTGTAACAGTCACTGTGACTCTGGATGTCACGTGTTGAAGATGGCAGGATCACAGCAGGGGACATGGAGCATCCCCTCCAACTTCCCACCCTTCAAATACATTAAGCTTCTGGCATTTGGGGGGTTTGTTTCAGCAGTGGTATACCATCCTACATCTAAAATGATAAAGTCCAACTCCTTGCCGCCCCCATCCCCATCCCTCCAAAGATGGCCAAGATTGGCTGCTGAAGATCCACAGCCCATTTGTTTATTATGGATGTCCCATGAAGACCTTATCAGTACCTTTGGGGCCTAGGAGATCGGGGTGCCTCTTCCACGAAGTGTGGAGGTCTCGCCGCGGCTGCCCACTGGGGTCGAAGCTGGGGGGCTGCAGTCTGTCCTCTAGGCTGCGCGTCGCTTCAAACACCGGCACGGGGTCTGCACACACAGAGAGAGGAGCCCAGGAGTGGTGGGGGCCCTGAGGGCTGAGGGCTGCTGGGCCTGGTGGGTCCCTCTACAGGGGGTGGAGGGACCATTCACAAGAGCCTTCTGGAGTTGCTCTGATGGCTTAGGAGAGCAATGTGGAATTTCTGCTTTATGAGGGAGCAGCCTTCTCCAGGTGCCTGCTCAGGGGAGCGTGTGCCATCCCTTTGGGTATGGGTGTCTTGCCCACCTGGGAATAATAATAACAATAATAACTGTCACAATAACTGCATTTTCTAGATTCTATGGTGCCGTCTGAGGTGGCTGTGAGACTGTATTGTATGCCTCCAAACAAGGACCCCACTCTGAAAACCATCAGTCTGAGGCCAGCCCTCCCCCTGGCCTTCCCACACAGGTCTGCAGGCAGCTGGGGATGGGGCAGACTCCTGAGGGACACAGGACTGCTCTGAGGACCAAGGACTCCTGCAAGGCCTGCCCAGCACTGTACAGACGGCCCAGACTAAACCGTCTGGATGTTTCCACCCAGTTCCCTGCCTCTCCTTCCTCTGACACTTCTCCCACCTCCCTCCCTATTTTCCTTCCCCTGCGTGTCTTTCTTTCTTTCTTTCTTTCTTTCTTTCTTTCTTTCTTTCTTTCTTTCTTTCTTTCTTTCTTTCTTTCTACCTAATCCTTGGGGTGCTTCTCAATGGATCTGGATCAACACACCATCATTTGTTACATGCATGGTTGATTTAAAAAATATTTTATTTATTTATTTGAGAGACAGAGTGCCTTATAAGGGGGGGGGGG
>NW_024425897.1:21400703-21476795 GCF_017311325.1 Ursus maritimus
CTTTCTTTCTTTCTTTCTTTCTTTCTTTCTTTCTTTCTTTCTTTCTTTCTACCTAATCCTTGGGGTGCTTCTCAATGGATCTGGATCAACACACCATCATTTGTTACATGCATGGTTGATTTAAAAAATATTTTATTTATTTATTTGAGAGACAGAGTGCCTTATAAGGGGGGGGGGGGAAGGGCCAGAGGGGGAAGGAGAGGGAGAAGCAGACTTCCCACTGAGCAGGGGCTCGCTCCCAGGACTCTGGGATCATGACCTGAGCTGAAGGCAGACACCCAATAGACTGAGCCACCCAGGTGCCCCCATGCGTGGTCGATTAAATAATGGCTTTTCTGGGGGTAAAATACATACCTGGATGTAAGATAACCTCCCAATATCTCAATAGCTAAAAGATGAGGAATCTGTAGGTTCTTCTGCCTGGAATTCTGTCCCCTCCCCCCCCACCCCCCCCACCCCCCCATCTAGTAAGCACTTCCTCTTTCTTCAGATCTAGATTCCAGCAGATCTTCCAGGTGACTTTCCCCAACCCCCCACTCTGGGCAGGTACTAAGAACAACTGGATAACGCCAGAGGTTGGTGTGACCTCTTCTAGGTTACAAAGTTGTTCATGGGAATGGGTTCCCATGATACTCCCAGCATCCCCTGGAGGCTGGCTTGGATTCAACTCATTTTCACAGATGAGGAAACCAGCTCAGAGAAGCCAGGTGACTTGCTGAAGGGTGGAGGTGAGGTTCAAGTCTGGATTTCTTTCTCAGATGCCACAAAGCCTTCCTGTCCCAGAGGTGTGGACATTTTCACCCGAGCAGCCCAGGTAAGTGTTCGTGGGGGGCCCAGGAAAGCCAGAGCCTCCTTGCTCCAGACCAAGGGGCCTGGGTCTGGTCCACAGTCCTTTCAAATGAACTGGAGCCCTCTGTCTTGCTGGTCCCTCTCCTGGAGTCTCCTGCCACCATCCACTTGGCAACTGCTCTCTGCTGGGGGGCAGAGGGATTAGTGCATGGATCCTGGGTCCTGGCCTAATCTATACTTGCTTTTCAGGACTGTTGTGTGACTCTGGCGAACAATTCTAACTCTCTGTGCCTCACCATAAAAGTACCGACCTCAGAGGGCTGAGATGAGGATCCACACACATAAAGTGCTCAACACAGTGCCTGGCATTTGGTCACCTTGGAACAAATGGAAGCCCTGGCTATTCCTTTCTGAGCTCCAGTCACACTGGCTTTCTCTTAATTCCTCAAATGCACCTTCCTACCCTGGAACCTTTGTCTGGGCAAGAGCCACTGCCAGGAACACCCTGTTCTCTCCTTTAACCTCTTTAAGATAGTTAATGCTTAATCATCTTTCACATTGCAACTCAAATGCCACTTCTTCCAGGAAGCCTGCCTTGACTAGTCCGTCATTCCTCCCATACGAGCTCTCCTAGCTGCCCGCACCTTTCCTTTACAGCACTCACTGTACTTACAATTTTCACTGATTGGCAAGTCTACCTAATTAACACCCACTGGACTGCAAACTCCACAAGGCAGGGCTGGGACTGCATCTGTTTTCGCTCCCCACTGGACCCCTTGTGGGTGAAGGAAGTCCAACACACAATCTGACCCAATAAACATCTGCTGATGGAAGAAACAGGACAGCGCCTACATGCAGGAGCCTTCAGGTCCGGCTGGAACAAGGTCGCCTCTGCGTTTTTTGCCTCTCCTGTCTGTTTGTTTAGGTGGCGGGAGGCTCTGACAATGGGCGTTTGTGCCGAGGTAAGCAGGTGCGCGGGAACGCTGCCGTCTTTCCTCTGTCAGCACTCCCCCCACGCCCCGTCATTAGGCAGGGCCTGCTCAGCGGGGTATGCCATTATGTCTCCCCGGGCTGATGTAATTATACATTGACATAATTAACCCAGCAAGCGCATTAGGCAGGCCAGCTAAAAATTCATCTATAATTATTTGTTGTGTGCATGCTAATGAGTCCATCTGCACTGCCTTTGTACAACACGGACAAATTAATTTACAAGTCTGGATTTTTTAATAAGTTCAAGGAAATGCTTCCTATTGTGTCCTGGTTTTCAGAAAGGAAGAGAAAGGCCACGAGCACTTGCCGGGGTCAGAGAAGTTAGATAAACACGGGAGGGTGCAGCTCTGAGCGGGCCATGGAGGGCTCACTCCGGTTCCAAGGAGGTGGACAAGATCCAGCTCGTGGCTTGGGAGCTGGATGGCCACGAGACCATCTAAGCCAAATGATTACATTTGGGTGATAAAGGGTATCACCCACCCCATTTCCAGGGATCAGGGATTGACGGTTCATTCCTTCACTCTGCTTGGAGGCCCTGTGGGCCACTCCTTGCTGCCTTGTGCAGTCTGCCCAGGGGGAGCTGCCCTCAGGTGGGCCCCTGGAAAGGCTGGAGGAGCAGGATTGGCTGGATCCCTGCTTAACAGAGGTTCAGTGATTCCAAGGCTCCCGTTTTTTGTTTTCGTTTGCTGGTACAGGGTAGAACATAGTGGTTAAGCTCACAGAAGCTGAAGCCCAGCTCTGGATCCAAATCCCAAGGAGCCATGAGCCTTGTCTCCCCCCTAATACAGTGGGAGAACTACAACAGTTCCTAGTTCCCAGGAATTTTTATTGGGAAGATTAAAAAAGATACCGACAGAGGCAACATGATTCAAGGGCTGCTAGTGCCAGCTCTGGCTCCAAATTGGCCAATAACTTTGGACAGTTAGTTAACTTCTCAGAGCCTTCATTTTCTCATCTGTAAAATGGGGCCATGTGTGCAGGGTGTGGTTATGACATCTGGCTGAGAACATAGAGATCTGCACGGTGCAAGGTACACAGCTGGGCTTGGTAAGTGTGATAACGCTGCTATTACGTGAGGGGAGGCAGCATGCCTGGTCTTGCGGTGATCTGGAGGCAAGCTGTCTGCTTGGTGATGCTCTGAGTCTCGGGACCGGGTATGGCCTCGTATATTCTCATCGGTCCCCAGGAGATCCAGAATCCAATAATCCTGCTTTGAACTCCACTCTGGGGCCCAAAAATTCCAGCGTGGAAAGTCATACTGGGGAGGGAACTGAAGGGTCCCCAGTGCACAGAGCGGGTTAAGTGGGGTCCCTATGACTTCCCTGAAGTCTGCCAGCGAGTTGGTGGAAGGACAGGCTCTTGGGGCTCTTCTACCCACACTTCCTTCCTGGTTCCCCTATTTGAGGGAGGAAGGGGCAGGGGTATTCAGATGATTCAGCCAAAGTCAGACTGTGACTGAATCTAACAACCAAAGCATTTTACACGAATTAGAATTCCTACAATCTTCACCACAGCACTATGAGGTAGGTACAGTTGTGTTCCCATTTTACAGATGGGGAAACTGAAGTCATTTCCCCAAGGTGAGGCCCAGTAAGGTAGCTGTTGATATTCTCCATTTTCCAGACAAGAAAATGAAGGCCCAGACAAGAGATGCCATGTACCCAAGGTCACCTAGCTCAGAAGTGGCAGAGGTGGGATTTGAACTCGGGGTGCCAGGTGATTATTTGCAGTAGGCCAAGCTGCCTTGAGTCAGGGCATGGGGATTTTTTACTATTAGGCTAGGAGCATGAGACTAACGGCTCTGTTCTTAGCCTTGCTGTCAGCTTACTGTGTGGTCTTGGACAGAGCTCCAGACTTCTCTGGGCTCTCTGCTCAAATTCCTATTACAAGTATATCAACACTGGATGTCAATCAGATAGGGGTGGGGTCCTGTCAAGGTGAGTGCTTTTGGCCCTGGGCCTATCCCTTAGAGCTGGGATGCTTGGCAGAAAGATTGCATTAGACACATTCACAGGTTAGCTCGACACAAGAGGTGTGAATGTTGTGAATTCTCAAACCACCCTCAGACAAAGGGGGAGGGGGCCAGGCTGGGAGACTGAGGGTCAATTCCCTGCTGTGACATCTCCAGAGAAAGTCGCTTAGGCTCTGTGTGTCTCAGTTTCCCCATTGGTAAAATGGGGACAGCAGACCTACTGCATATGGGCTGTGCAGGGATCCCATGAGACGCCGAGCCCTGTAATGGGGCCTGGCACCTGGCAGACTCTGCGTGAGTGTTGACCTTACACTATATTTATGACTTGTGGCAGCCGTGGAAACCTCCTGCAAGGAGTCGGTGACACAGCGGGTACTGTACTTCCGATCCTCTGTAGTGTTAGCTCGGAGGCCACACCCGGTGATGCTGGAACTGGCAACCCTTGTATCATGGACTGAACTGTGTCTCTCCAAATCTATGTATTAAAGCCCTAACCCCCTGATGCGGCCGTATTTGGAGACGGCCTCTGAGGAGGTAATTCAGGTTAAGTGAGGACATAAGGTTGGGGTTCTAATTCCATAGGACCAGTGTCCTTAACATGAAGAGGAAGATACCAGAACTCTCTCTCTGCAGAGAAAGGCCCTGTGAAGACAGCAAAGGCAGCCATCTGCAAGCCGGGAGGAGAGCTCTCACCAGAAACCAGCTCTGCTGGCACCTTGATCTTGGACTTCCAACCTCCAGAAGTGTGAGAAATGAATTTCTGTTGTTTAGGCCACCTGGTCTGTGGTACCGTCAGAGCAGCCTGAGCAGACTAGTACACCTCGTGTTGGGGCGGCCTGTCAGCCTGGCTCAGACTTTCTCGGAGCTGCACTGCCGCCTGAGGGTCTTCCCACCAAGCTTCCTTCCTCCCCTCACCCCCAGGTCAGACCAGCATTGCCATCTGAAGGCTCTCCCTGCCTCCTCCTCTCCCTCTCCTTCATTCTTCACAGGCATCTCCCCCAATAAACCTCTTGCCTATCTAATGCTGTCTTGGCATCTGTCTGCTTCCACAGGACCAAAACCAACATGTGACTATTTTTTCTCCTCTTGGACCCTCAGTTTTCCCATCTGTAAAATGGGGACCGCCATGGTGGCTCCCTTGTGGAGCTGCTGCTAGAATCCAGAGTCTAGGGAGGTGAAACTCATGGTGTGGTGCTGGCACTTTCCACTGATGAGTCTGGAGGGGGCAGAGCTCACAGGGGGACCTAGGAGTCCATGTATAGGCTTCGCTCAGCACGACTTTGTCGAGCATCTGTGGGGGGCACGGTGGTGCCGTCTGTGTAGCTGACATCCCAGTCAGGTGATATGGGGGGAGGATGGGATTTATCCTAAGGGCACTGGGAAGTGACTGTGACATGTTCTGTTTCGCTTTTTTCAAAGGCTCATCCAAGCTGCTGCGTGAAAAATGAGCTGTAGAGGGAGCCAGAGGGGAGGCTACTGGGACTGTCCTAGCAGCGATGTTGGCAGCAAGGAGGTGGCAGAAGGGGAGAGTGCCCAGATTCAAGAGGTAGACAGGAAGAACTGATGGGGTGTGGTGTCCTAGGTTGACTAGTGTTCCCCAAGATTCATGTCCATCCAGAACTTCAGAACTTGACCTTATTTAGAAACAGGGTCTTTGCAGAAGGAATCAAGTTAAGATGAGGTCAACTGGATTGGGGTTGACTAATCTAAGGACTGGTGTCCTTTTTTAAAAAATTTTTTTTTAAAGATTTATTTATTTATTTGACAGAGAGAGAGAGAGAGGGAGAGAGAGAGCACAAGCAGGGGGAGCAACAGAAGGAGAGCGAGAAGCAAGCTCCTTGCTGAGCAGGGAGCCTGATGCGGGACTCGATCCCAGGACCCTGAAATCATGATCTGAGCCGAAGGTAGACGCTTAACCAACTGAGCCACCCCAGTGCCCCTGACTGGTGTCTTTTTAAGAAGAGGAGATGGCACAGAGAGACACAGAGAGAAGTCCCTCCAAAGACGGAGGCAGAGATTCAGGTGATGCGTCTGTGAGCACAGATGGCCGGCCTCCACCAGAGGTAGGACAGGGGACTGGAACAGGTTCTCCCTTGGAGTCTCCAGAAGGAACCGACCCTGCCAACACTTTGATTTTGAACTTCTGGCCTCCAGAACGGAGAGAATAAATTTCCATGGCTTCAAACTACCTCGTTTGCAGTAATTTGGTACGGCAGCCCCAGAAAATGGATACACCATGCTCTGGAGCATGGAAGGCCAGAGTCTGCTGACAGAGCTGTGCTCTCCCCATCTGCTCCACGCCTTCCTCTCCACTTCTGGTGTTACTGGCAATCCTTGGCAGTCCTTGGCTATCACATGACCTTCTCCTCTGTGTGTCTCTCTCCTCTTCTTATGAGGTCACCAGCATACTAAATTAGGGTCCACCTGATGACCTCTTCCTAACTTGCATCTGCAAAGACTCTCCTTCTAAATAAGGGTACCAGAGGTTAGGACATTCATGGGTACGGACCCCCACATGTTTTTCTGGGGCACACAATTCCAACCATAACACATGCTAACTGACTGCATAGCAACTGTGAGAGAGGCAGGACTGAGGAGCTGCCAAGACTCCAAGTTCCATAGGAGAGAAGTCCTCGCTCAAGTCTAACCAACTTCTCTCCTGCTGCACCCATCTCACCTGGCATCCAGGGAACAAGCCCGTTGTGTAAGAGAAAGTAGCAGGTCCTTGCATTTTTATCCTCTGCAACTACTGAGGCATTGGGCTGTGGGTCGAGTAGGGTCCTTGCTCTGAAAAGTACACAGCAATGATGGTCTCTTACTTCCCCGGGTATTTTCTACCCTTTATTTCCTCTCTGCTGGTGCTCAGTGGGAATTTAGATTTTACAGTGTGTGGGAAACTCATTTCTTCCCACCTCCCCTATCTGGGAGAAATCCACGGAGCCCTGAGCTATATTGCTGGGGGCTGAGTTAGGGAGGAAAAAAATAACTAGCATCCAGACGACTGGAAGATTTGCCAAATCACACATAGGTAGAGTGCTCAGCCGTAGTGGCTGGCAAACCCAAGGGTTTCCCGCTTACTTTGTCCAACAGCATTATTCGATCCATCAGCTAAATGTCACTGGCTGCTCTTACAAACACAAATTGAAAGAGAGAGAAGTGACAACAGATCTTTAAAATGTTTGGAAGAGGTTTCTCAGAGAACCTGACAGTCACGGGGAACTGGGGGGGCTCTTGCTTTCATTCGTCAGTCTTCCCTTTCCCCTTGGGGCCCTGCTCTGGCCTTTCACATAGTAGGTGCTCAGTAAATGTGCTGAGCTTCTAAGTCTGTGGTCATTGGTTACAGCAGCAATAAGAAGCGAATACAGTCCCTGATGCAGTCATTTATTCACCAGTACATTTTTACTGAGCACCTACTATGTGCCACACACCACTACTTCAGTTGCGAATATTTTTTGAGCACCTGCTGTGTGCCAGGGAGGTTTTTGGGCCCTGGAGATAGAGCAGTGACTAAGAGGGAATTTCTGTCTTCCTGGGGTTGACACGCTAGGGAGAGAGATGAATAAAGGACAAATAAACCAATGACAGTAAGGGGATAGAGAAGAAAAAGGCAGGGTCAGGGCAGAGAGTGGCCTGACATGCGTGGTGAGGGAAATGATGCTAATGGAGGCAGGCTGGTCAGGGAAGGCTTCCTGAAGGAGGTGACATCTGAACAGAGCCTTGAAGGAGATGAGGGACCCAGAAGGGGGAGAGAGAGAATAATCTAGACACAGAAAGCACCAGGACAAACAGCCCCCACCAGACCAAGAAAGGGTGGTGGATCCTTGTGACCAGCCATGCACCCCCTGTCCCAGTTACTGTCTCAGAAATACAACTTAGCTCAACCTTCACAACAACTGACCCATTTTACAGATGGGAATGGGGGCTGAGAGAGGCTGGCCATGTCCGGGCACTTCTGGTGCCACCTTCACCTCCCTTCCGTGCAGGCTGGTCTGCGTGCTGCTGCCAAGGGTGGAAGTTGGGTTCAGAGCCGGCTCTGGCCCTTAACCACTAGTTTCTGGTCTTCATTCCCAAAACTCCAGCTACCATCAATCCTGGAGCAGGTGGGGCACCCACATCTGGGAAGCTGAAGTATGGGGTTAGATAAGACCTCCATCCAATGTCTTGAGCCAAAAGCTCAGGGAACTGACATTTCTTCATATTCCCCCCACTCACATATGCCAAATACTTTGCATATATTTACATCTCATGTAATCATCAAAACAATCAAATCTTGTGAAAGATGGTTATATCCCCATCTTCCAGATGAGAAAACTGAGGCCTAGCAAAGGGAAGCCATTTGTTCAAGGTCACCAACCTAGAACAAGGCAGAGCTGAATTTGAACCCAGTACAGCCCATATGCCAGACACTGACATACTCACTTTACAACTTATGCTGTATCCACCTGCCTCTAAAAGATTACAAAAGTGACATTTGTCCTTATGTGACTCAGTATTTTTTAACCTAAAAATATATTTTAAAGGAATATTTTGTTACATGATTGTAAATAGATAATTGGGATCCTGTATCATAAATAGAAGGTGCTTTAAACCATAAAAATAAACACAAAGGGGGGGCACCTGGCTGGCTCAGCTGGGAGAGCGTGCAGCTCTGGATCTCAGGGTGGTGAGTTCAAGCTGCATGTTGGGTGAAAACTGATGCTATTAAATTCTAGTTAGACTCTCTTGCTACCTGAGACTGGGAGCCTGGCTAAAAGGGGAGACTCACAGGTATTCACAGGTGTTTAAGATGCTCTAGCACCAGCCTGAATCTTTATCTAGAAGAAGAAAGGACGCCCAGCACCTAATGTGTTCCAAGTTTCACTGCTGTGCCAGGTACAGTGAGACTGTTCCCTGTATCAGGTGACCCCATCGGGGGAAGTGCTGGGTCCCACAAGCCCCCAACCTCCAAAGTGACCCGTGCCCCCACTCTGGTGTCTGGCAAGCCTCCTCTCCTGGTGTCAGGAGAAGTGACAAAACATCTCCTCATCTGGAGCCAGGGAGCCCAGAGTTCTGCCGGGCTCAGCACTTCCAGCGGAAGCCTTTCAGCCAAGACACGCGGCTGCCCAGAGCCGTGAGCGGGCCTCCCCCACTTCACCCCTGCGACAGACGCACAGTCGATGTATAGGTGAGGGCAGTGGCAGTGGGAATCAAAGGGTCTTGGATCCAGCCCGAATGAAAAAGCCCCGAACAGGGGCCCCAAATCAGAAATGTTTGACTACAACAAATCTTTTGGATTAATTGAGCACGCTGGCAGACACGGACGATCAAACATGAACTATCCGAGGTGGCAGGTCCTGATGGGAGTGCAGGGAGGGGGGACATTGTCAGGAAGCGGAGTGCCTTTGTCTTACAGCCATCAACCTGCTCTTTATGCATAAACTGCTTAATAAAATGACTAATTCATTTTGGTTACATTGGATCTAACCCCTTAGAGAATACTGCCAACGGATTTGTAATATTTTAATACCACACCAGGCTTTACAAAGGCCCGGTCGGAGGAGATGGGTAAAACATCGTCTATCCCATCTTCCACCACTAGCTGATGCTGTTGGTGTTTTTTCTTCAGAAAGTGTCTGTGGGGTTGGGGTAGAGGGAGCCGGGGAGCTAGGAAAAGCTGTCTCATTCCTCCCACTGTGTCCATCTGAAGGAAAGTGGCATTCAGAGCTTTTTTAGGAAAGCTGGAGCCGCGAAGGCTGTCCGAGAGGCTGTTTAGAAACACATATATGCAGAAGTATGCGTGCGCCCCTCCAAAATATCTTCGAGACAGAAGCCTTCTCCCATCTGGGCCCAGGCTCCGGGCGCCTGCATGGGTGGGAGGCTTAGGCTATTGACGGCGGCAGTGAGACTAACTCTGATCCTTTAATCTTAACTTTTTGAGAGCAGATGGGGTGTGGGGCCCTTACACACAGCCGTGAGCCATGTGTCCGCCCACCCGCTCTTCCCTCCACTGCCAGGACCGGCTGCTCCGGGCGGTCTTCTGGCTGAAGCACGGACAGAGGGGCTGGGGAAGGTCTTCCTTCTTGGCACGGGTGGTGTTGGTAATGCAACAACACCAACATAGCTGCAGGGACTGTTTACTGAGCACTTACTAGGTGCCAGACACTCAGAAGGACGTCTATACTCTGCACCATGATGACTCCTCTCCGAGGTACCAGGAGATCAGTGTGCTTTTCCAGACCGGGAAACAGGCTGAGAGGCAGAACCAGTTACTCAGGGTCACCCAGCCAGGGAGCAGCAGAAACTGGATTCAAAGCCATGTCCATTATAATACGAATCGAGTTCCCATATGTGGAGTTTCACAGAAAGTTCCAGGCAGGCAGCGACAGTGTGCTTTGCTTCACATTGTGCTCCTAGTGGTGAGGGGAGTGTCCGGTGAACAGCAGGCGCTCAATATTTAATGAATTGCATGAAGCTGCCACTCTATAGCAGGCGCCCTGCTCCATGTTCTCCACTCTCACCGAATCCACCCAAATGGCCCATAATTAGGTAAGATTATGATCCATATTTTATAAATGGGGAAACTGAGGAGCAGAAAAGTGAAGTATGATACGGGAAGCACAAGGGCAGGATGGGGACTGGCTCTGCTCTGTCGGAGGGCCCTCTAGCCTGGGGTCCTGCCAGTGCTCCTCCGTCACCACTCTGCTCCCTGAATTTGGAGCTCTGTAACTGTTTCCCGTCAACAGAAGTGCCAGGCTGTGGAGCCCTGAGCCGGGAGAACGAGGAGTTCTTGGCTGGGGGGGGGGGGCGGGGTTCACTTGTTCCTCTTCTGGGTAACACACCTGCATTTCAGCAAAGGGCTCATCCTCTAAGCCTAGAACCTCTCAACCTACTGGCAACAAAGACCCTTAGCTGTTTGTCACTCTTTTTGGAGGCCAAACGCCCAATGGTTTTGTTCCAGTCCTTTCAATTTTTAAATTGAACTTGCACGTAGGTTAGGAGCCAGGCATCAAGATTCAGGCTCTACTGCCTCTCTGCTGTGTGACCTCAGGCAAGTGACTTGATCTCTCTGAGCCTATATTTTCTCAGCTGCACAGTAGGACAGCTTATTTATCATCAAGGGGGCTGCGGGGATCATGAACTCATTTCTATAAGGGGCTGTATACATTGCCCCACACATAGGAAGCACCCCTCAAACAACCCTGCGAGGACGGCAGCTTATGCTTTAGAACCACATTCAGAACTTGCCTTCTCTGAGGCACCTCCTCTGGCTGTCTAGCCTCGGAGCCCTTTTCCTGCTGGGTGTTCTGACCGTCTGACTTTGGGTCATGTTGTCCCTGCCAGACTTCGAGTCTCTGAGGGCAGAGGAAGGCTCAGCCTTGAGTTCCCACAGGGCTCAACTCCAGCAGGTGCTCAGAATGAACTGACGAAAAGCCACAGTTGACGTGCCTGGCTTTTCTTCTGGAAGGGAACAGCCGTGCATTGAGCACCTACTGGGTACTAGCATCATGCCAGATGCTTTCATTTAATCTTCCTCCAGCCCTTGGTTACCAGGAGTAGTGAAAGATAGGCAGGTGGCCACGGCGAGGGAGTACTTCTGGCAGGGGAGAGGTGGTGTAATGCCTTCTAAAGTTAACTACCGTCTTCAGGAAAATCTGGCCTTGTTCCCTACAGGATCAAGTGAGCGAGGAATATTTGGGGAGAAAGGGAAGGAAGTGAGAGCAAACAGAAACAAGAGTTTCTCTTATACTAAAATCCTTATTTCCTGTTATTTGTGAAGGTGGCTTATCCGCTAGATGGCAGTAGAATTAGTCATTTGGGACAAAAGCAAAGCTAAATTCTTAACCTCCCTACTTCCATCAACATATTATTTCAGATGGTTCAAAGATTCATATTTTTAAAAACTAAGATCACAAAAGTACTAAAAAAAAACCCTATAACTTTCAAGCAAGAAGGGGTTTTAAAAAATATGACATGAAATCCAGAAGCCGTAAGAGCAAAGGTTTGGTAAGAATTCTTACTTTCTGCAAATATCTTTTGAATGCCTGCTATGTACGATAAACAAGAGACATTATAAACAAAAAGCAAACTAGGGGAGAAGATATGTGACATGTTTATCAGGACAAAGTTTATTATCTTTAATATACAAAGAGTGTCTACAAATCAATAAGAAAGTGATCTCTTTGATAGAAAAATGGGCTAAGATACATGAGCCAGTGATTCACAAAAGAATATGAGTGGTTCATAACATATGAAAAGATATTCAGTGTAACAAATGAATGAGTACAAAATAAATCAACAAGGAGAAAAAAAATTCTTATTCTTTCTGACCACTGATCCTGGGTTTGGGGCCAATGTGTGGCTATAGTCTATTTTCCTTCCCAAGTTTTCTTCCTTGTCCTCAGAACTACAGCATAGTACCAATAAGCTGCTCATTCCTGAGCACCCTAAATGCCCAATGCTGGAGAGGGGGTCCAGCAAATTATAGCACAGCCACACAAGAGACCATTGTGCACGATGAACCAAAGTTACTCAGGATTTTTAATTACACAGGGAAATATATATACTCATGTTGGGTAAAAGGAAGGATGATTCAAAATGGTACAAGCAGAATGAACCACTGTTTTGAAGCACATAAGGAAAAGATCAGAAAGAAAAACAGTGTTCCCACTGCTTCTCTAGTAGGGAGTTCCCTCTCCTTCTTTCTACTTTTCTGTATTTTCTGAAGTTGATGGCATGCATATGTGACTTTTACAATTGGGGAGAAAAAAAAATTAAAACACGAAACACCGTAAAGCATTTTCCTATTCCAGACTCAATAACTCTGTTGCCTAAACTGCTCACCCCATGTCCTTGAGAATTGACAGAACCTTGTGAGATCAGCAGCAAATGCTTGTGTTCCATGTAACTTACACTCTAATGTCAGCTTTGCAATGGGCTGCTGGTTATTAGACCCTGCCAAATGCTTTCACGCCTAGGAGAGTGGATCTTCATGTCAAATAGTGAGTAGCTTCTATTATTATCCCTCTGCTAAAGACAGAGAAATCAGAGCTCAGAGAAGTTCGGGCCCCTGCCTAAGGTCACACAGCTCAAACCACCAAACTCAGAGTCCTACCCCGCTGTGTTTGACTCTGCAGCTCAAGCACCTAAGCTGACCAGCCTTGCCTCCTGAAAAAAGAAGCAGGGAGAGAAATGCCTGTCAGGAGTCGCCGTCTCCTGCACTGGATTTTTAAAAACCAAAGTAAAGCAGAAAAAAACATTTTGGGGGCACTTACCTCTCTCTTCTTATCTCTTCAGCAGTCCTCCTCTGCCTGCTCTCTTACTTGCTCTCTCCTTGTTTCCTTTTTTTTCATTTTTTCTTTTCTTTCTTTCTTTCTTTCTTTCTTTCTTTCTTTCTTTCTCCCCCCCTTTTACTTTTAACTAATCACTCAGTTAACAAGTTAGCTTTGTGAAGCGCGGGTCGGTACCTAGTGACTGCGAGCGCGATAAAGAAATCAGCCTCCACCGATACAGAAGTCAGAAAGGTTTAAATCAAATCATCCTCCACAACAATGACATTAATTATGCTTTTAACACGTTTTACTGCTTTTTTTCTCACTTCACGCCACATCTGTGTGAACAATATCCAAAAGATTTACGGTTTTCTTTCGTAATTACAGACATACAGGCTGCACACTTATCAAAATACTTGCTGAGCAATCACGCCATATCGCATTCTCTGCCAAAGATTTGTGTTGGCAGCAGTCATTCAAAACAAAAATGTTGAATCAGGACTTGTGTGGCTTTGGAGGGGGGTGGAAAGTATTTCGACAAATAATTTGCCTGTCAAGAAATATAAAAACAGGAGAGTGTGCATCCTGGCAAATTTTCCAGGAGTGTTATTTTTCTGGAGGGGGTTGGAGCAGTGTGTGGGGGGGGACAGTGCGCAGGGAAGCTCCGAGCACCAAAAACACATCTGACATTTGGTTCTTGTGTCTGAGGATAAAATTTAATGAGAACAAAAATATGTCTTCCTAATTCCCCTAAGAAATCATTAAAACATTTTGTTATTCTTAAATGTCTCGAAAATGAATTAGAGCCCCTAAAGGGGCCGTTCGAACGGTATGTCTCCATCAGTTAAGGCTCCTTGTTCTCCAACTCAGTGACAGCTAGGGACGTACGTCTCCCCCGCCTCTCCATTTCTGGGGAGCAGAGCTGGGAAATCAAGACTCGTGGAGTCAGCACCAGACTTGGAACGACCCCTTTGGGGGGAGGGGCAGGAGGGCATGAGGACCTTCTGGAAAGCTCTGCACCAGTCTTGGGAACTCTCACAGTCCCTGGCTGGCACTCTGGCCCTGTGATTGTGTTAACGGCCCTATCTCCAGAAAGATGAGGTTTCACAGTGAACCCCAGAATTAATGACTCTTCTCCAAGCAGGGGCTGTTGCCTCTCCTTACCCTCAAGCACTAGACTTGCTGGTGCTCCCCTAGGTTTGCCACAAGCAATGATTATTCGAGTGATGATCTGGTCACCTCTGCCGCCAGAATGCAAGGTCCCTGAGGGCTGGGCCCAAGTCTGCATTTGCAGGCTCATGGCTAGGTTCTCAGTGTCTAGCACGTGCCAGACACACGGCAGGCACTTAATACATACTATCTGAGGAAATAAACACGTGACAGGCAGAGGACTCTAGTTGTAAGAGCACCTTTTCATTCAAATAACACTTCCCTCCATTTCTGCATCTGAGTCTTATTTCTCACTCATTTAACAGTTATTAGGTGCTCACTGTGTACCAGGTTCTGGGTCTATAAATCCAGTATGACTCAGTCCTAGGTTTAGAGAATTTCACTTCTGGGGAAGCCAGACACATACATGATGACGAGAGTAGCTTAGTCTCCAACTTATACAAGAGGAGGTTAGGGCTCAGAAAGTCAATTAATTCATCTGCAGTCACCCGGCGAGTAAGTGGTCCAGGTAGGAGTCCAACCTGAGCCTGGAATCACAAGCCTGTCTCAGTGCTGCCCCCTGGTGCTAGAGGGGAGATATATGGGGTCCACAGGAGGAGCCTTGTGTGGGGACTCCTAGGAGACATTTTTGGGGTCTACTGTGGGTCACTCTCCAATGTCATTTGTCGCTGAGCCTGTGGGACCTTAAGGATTGAAAAATGATGGTAAATAACAGGGTTTATTTTCCCAATTATTTTTTTCCAGATACCTCTGATGAGAGTAGAGACATAAGCAAAGCACCTGCCAGGAATGGGGCTTCTCAGCCACGTGCCTGGTGTGGTCCTCAGTGAGGGTGACAATGGCCGGGGCTGTAGTC
The DNA here is from genome assembly GCF_017311325.1 of Ursus maritimus. Taxonomy (NCBI): domain Eukaryota; kingdom Metazoa; phylum Chordata; class Mammalia; order Carnivora; family Ursidae; genus Ursus; species Ursus maritimus. The sequence continues at coordinate 21,415,732 of NW_024425897.1, forward strand.
ATGGCTGTCTCAGCCTCATGCCCCAGGCCCATGTCCTCGTGGTGGGCATAGAGCCCCAAGGGCTGTACTGTCCAACCCCAGCCATTCTCACTGCCCAAACACCCTCCTTGAGAAGACCCACACAGCATACTGCCCTCCTGGGAGTGGGGGACCACAGGGTAGGACAAGGGCAAAGAGGATGGAGTCTGCACACGCCTCCGCAGTGGGCTGATTGGTGGCCCCCAAAGACACATCCATGTCCTAAAGCCTGGAGCCAATGAATGTGACCTTATTTGGGAAAAGGGTCTTTGGCAGATGTAATTCAGTTAAGGATCTCTGGAGAAGATCACTCTCGATTATCTGGGTGGGCCCTAAATTCAATGACTTCTCTCTATAAGAGAAAAGAGCTGGAGATCTGGGACCCAGACATAGGGAGGAGGGGGCCCTGTGAAGACAGAGGCAAAGACTGGAGTGATGTGGCCACAAGCCAAGGGACACCTGCAACCACAAGAAGCTGGAAGAGGTAAGGAAGAACCCTCCCCTAGAGTCTTCAGAGGGAGCACGGCCCTGCAGACACCTTAATTTCGGATTTCTGGCCTCCGGAACTACGAGACAATAAATATCTGTTGCTCGCAGTCCCCACTCTGTGGTAACTTGTTCCAGGAGCCCCAGGAAGTGAACACAGCCTCCCCTGTGTAGCTAAGTTGTGACACGGAGCAGCCACTCTGGACGTATTTGTTGAGGGTGCAGAGACCTGAGCCCCAAGGCTCCTGACTGTGAGACCTCAGGCATCAGACTCAACCTCTGGGCACCCCGTGAAGGGGGCTGGTCTGCCTGTTCCCTCGGGGCTGTAACATGCAGCGGGTAGAACAACGTCTATACCAGGAGAGAGCTTTTTAAACTTTGACGCACTCCCGGAGCTGGGGCAGCTTGCCTCTTCCCGTTCCTGGCCACCTCAGGTGTTCCTTGGCTTGTGGCCGCATCACTCCAGCCTGTGCCTGTCTTCACATGGCCTTCTTCCTTGTGTCTCCTGTGTCCTCTCCTCCTCTTCCAAGGACACTAGTCATTGGATTTAGGGTCCACTCTATATCCAGATGGTCTCATCTCGAGATCCTTAACTAATTACATCTGCAAAGACCCTGCTTCCAAAGAAGATCATATGCCAAGTTTCAGGGTGGACATGAATTTCGGGAGGACACTATTCAAGCCACTCTAGTTGCCCAAGACAGATGGGATGAGGGACTTTCTCACCACAAACACAAAGATCCCACAAATGACCTTGACATTGAGTAGAAATCATTTTGCCTTCTCCATGACTTGGCTTAGTTGGGATTTCATTTTCTTCTTCATAACCCCCCAGCCCCAGTTACCTGATAGCATTGATTCCTGCAGCTGTGTGGAAGGGCCTGGAAAGGATTGGGAGGCTGTCTGGGTTGTGGGAGTTGGCACAGAGGGTCCCCTCCCAGCCTCACCATTGTTAAGCAAATCACTTACACCTCTCTGGGCTCCCTTTTCTGAGTCAAGAAATGAGAAGGTGGCAGAGGATGGGCCACTTTGGAAAAGGGAAACATTTTTACAGAAGTGCATCTACATATCTTAGGCATACAGCTGAATATTCTCATACTGCTCACAGCTCTGTAATCCACACCAAAATTAAGAAACAGCATCTCTGGACCCCAGAGGCCCCTCCTGGGAACTATCGCCCCTCTAACAGAAACCACTCTCTTCACTTCTAACAGCACAGGTCAATTTTTTTTAGTTGAGGTGAAATTCTCAGAACATATAATTTACCATTTTAAAGCGAGCAGTTTGGTGGCATCTGGCACATTCATGAAGCTGCGCAATCACCACCCCCATCTAGTTCCAGAGCATTTTTATTCCCCCCCAACAGGAGACCCCACACCCATTAGAAGTCACCGCCCCCAGCACCAATCTGATATCTGTCTCTTTAGATAAGCCTATTTTGGACATTCCATGTAAGTGGAATCTTAGATTACGTGACCTTCATGTCTGGCTTCTTTCACTCAGCATCATGCTTGTGAAGGTCATCCATGCTGTAGCACGTGTCAGCACGTCACTCCTTTTTACGGCTGAATCATAATTCCATTTATCTATTCATCCATTGATGGACATTTGGGTTGTTTCCCCTTTTGGGCATTGTGAATACTGCCAACAGATTAATTTTTGCCTGTCTTCATATTTTATGTAAAGGGAGTCATATAAGTATGTGTTCTTTTGGGTTGAGGTTGGTGGTGCCATGTCAGGGAAACATCTGAGGTCTTTCCTCCAGTGCCCTCAGCTGGCAGAGAACACTGGGCACCATCTGTCCTTCGAAGCAATGGGATGGGTGTTCTGACAGGAAAGACACTTGGCTCCCCAAGAAGGTCCAGGTGGGAGATCTTGCCAGGAGCCCCCTAAAGCTCCCTGGCTAACACTGGAAGGTGATGGGGGAGGATGGAGGAACTATGTGGGGACATGCCACACGAGACTGGCTGTGGACCCTCTCACCCCTCACCAACAAACCCCACCTGTGGAGGGCTAGCCTTGACCAGGAGCCTTGGCTTGTCCCTAGATCCCACTGTGGGGAGGCCCCTGTGTAACGACCTAACGGCTGGCTCTTCCTTGTCATTAATTATTCAATTATGGAACCCAAATGTATCTTACCTGGTGCTTCAATTAATTGCTTGTAAACACTCAGGAAAGCTGCCTCGGCCTCCTGACTTCTCTTACTAAGGGCCACCACCTTTGGAAACAAGAGAGAGAGTCATGTGTAACCATGGCATCTGAGTCTCCAGGAAATATGATCACTTTCTACATGTGCAAACATGGGATGGGGGAGGAGGAGGGGACATGAAGGTCAAAAGTATGGAGCTAGAAAAGTCCAGGTTCAAATCCTGGCTCCACCTCATTCCAGCTGTGAGACTTTGCGCACATCATTGGCCCTCTCTGATCTAACTAAGGTTTCATCATCTGGAAAATGGGGGAAAAAGAGAACCCACCCCTGGGCCTCTTCTGGGGACTGAATGAAGCTGCACCTAAGTGCTTAGCACAGGGCCCGGCAGCACGCACTCAGCTATTATTACTGTTGTGGTTATGAAAGGGTCATGCTGGAGATCCAGATATGACACATGTTCTGGGGGAAAGTGGGACACATTTGGGGACTATTTCTTGCCACTGAAAATCACAGAGAAATTGTGAAAGCTCTCGTGAGACGTCAAATGGCTCAACAAATGGTTCCTGACTGATGAAAACACAAATGGCTGGATAATCCCACGGTGAAGCGCTACCTTCATGCATTTGTTCTCTCGCTCACAGACTTTTTCATTCTGCCAGTGACGTAAGATGACTTTGGGCAAGACATTTCTGGGGCTCAGCACCATCTTATTCCTCTCTGCTCCTAGGTATGAATTCTGAGCTCTGGCTTCACAGCTGCCTTGGTGCTGGCTCTTGGTAGTCAGTTCCCCTGGCATCGTCCTGGGCCTCCACAGCACATGGCTGGTGCGAGCTCCTGGTACCCGTGGGCCACCATCCCTCCATCCTCAAGAACACTCTGGGCAGAATATCTCCCTTTGCACTGGAACATCTTTATTTTCCCGGACACTGATATACCTCCCCTCTGGTGCCAACTTCTTCAATGATGAATCTACGGGGAGTATCTACTTGTCAGTCGCCCTCTTTCAGAGTTGGGCTTGTCTTACCAATCCCGGTGATGCCACTTGGGGGAGTGTCTGTTATCGAATTCCTTCTCTTGATGTGAACTCTGTGAGTGTATTGTCTGGTGCACAGAAGGTGCTCAACAAAATCTGTTGAATGAACAAATCTAAGAGGGTTGCCCCAACTCTAGGTCCTGTTTGTGACACCATTTTGGAGAAATGACAGGGGCCAATTCTGAGACGGTCCATTCATAGAAGTGGCCAACTAAGGTACAAGCCTTGGAGCCAGGCCACCTGGGTTCAAATCCCAGTTCCACAACTTACTATCTTTTGTGTCCTTGAGCAGACAGGTCACGTAAATCCCTGTGCCTCTACTTCCCCCTGTGCAAAATGGGAATAATAACATCACACCCTCCCTTGCTGGAGGATCAGATGATTTAACGCATGTAAAGCTCTTTGCAAAACTCACGGGATACATTAAGCCCCATATATGTCACCTCTTGGTCACCTCTTGGTATGACTGACCCCTTCCTTCTCACCTGTTATGGGGACAGGTTCTGTCCGGTGCTGGGTGATAAACCCCAGCTGTGCTTATCTGGTGTCCTACAAAGACCACCCGAGAAAGGCCCTGCCTCCACACATAGTAGCGGACACTGGGAAGAAGAATTTGAAAACCACAGTGGTTGCTGTAAGTCCTCCAATATGGCAGCCGCAAATCACAGGTGGCTACTGAGCACTTGAAACATGGCAAGCACAAATTGAGATGGGCTGTGAGTGCAAAATACACACAAGGTTTCAAAGACTTAGTACAAGAAAAAGAATGGACAATAGCTCATCAGCATTTTTTATATTGATTACATGTTGAAGTGATAACATCTTGAATATGCTGGGTCAAATAAAATCTTCTATTAAAATTCACTTCACCTGTTTCCTTTTACTTGTTTTTCAATGTAGGTACTACAGCCTCTAAAAGTACATCCATGGATCACATTATATTTCCGTTGGACAGCACAGCCTGAAGGTTTTACAAGGTCCACAGAGAATCTGTTTTAAATGGAGGTGGAGGGAAATGTATGGTGGACATTGAGCAAATCGTTTTAAAAAGGTCAGTTACAAAAATTCCTTAAGCTCTCTTGTTATTCTGAGAACAGTCTCTGGTCTTTTAAATTCCAGAGGGAGTGATAGTCTCTCATTCATTCAACAAACATTTCCTGAGCACCTGCTATGTGCTACGGACTTGAGCCCTGGCCTCATGGGACTCACAGTCCAGTGGGGAGACCAACATCAAAGCATATTCTCCAGGTTACTCATTAATTACAAGTGCTAAATGCTTCGAAGGAAAAATACAAGGGGGCCCTGAGAGCGTGTAAGTGGGGAGAGGCTGACCCAGTTTGGTGGGTAAAACATTAGGAATTGTCTCCTGGAGAAGGCAAAGGCAATAGCAAATATAAAGAATGTTCCAGAATCTAGGAAAGGGAAAAATCATCAAGTGCAGGTAGATTTTCGATCTTGCTGAGATGGACAAGACACAGTTCCTGTTCTGGGGACTCAGAGCTGAGTGGGAGACATAGCTACGTCCAAGAGGAACCACAACATGGGAGGAGGTGATGCAAACACTACAGTCTTTAGAGTAATGTGAGGAGGGAGCAATTAATTCAGAGTTTGGAGGGCATCCCTGATGGGCTAATAATAATAATAAATTATAATTATATATTATAATATAATAAATACTATTATTATTCAGCATTTACCACGTCCCAGATGCTCTACTATCCTTGATCATCTCTCTCCACGGACACACCAATCACTAAAGGTAGCCGTTGTAATTATCCCCATTACATAGATGAGGAAACCAAGGCTCGATGACACTGAACAACTTGCCGAAGGTCACCCAGTAAGTAAATGGCAGAGTGGGATTCATACTAGGTCTGGGGGTTCAAATTCCTGCTCTGATCCAGATGCTGGCCCCTTTCTCCTGGATTGAAATACCATCCCGGTCAGTGGGGATAGTCGCTTGGACCCCCTGTGCTGCCATCATCTATGGCTATACCGGGTCATAGGCTGCTGTGTTGCTGATCTGGAGCCCGAGAAAAGCCATGAGAAATGAAAGCAATTCATCTCCTGAGCCCTAGATGGAAAATTATCAAAGATTAGCCAGCAAAGTCTGAATGTTTCATTTTACGGTTGACTATGCTGAGCACGTGTGGTGGGTGGAATTTGGGAAAAGGCATAAGAATGTTCCATTGACTTGGGGCACCTCGGTGATTCAGTTGGTTAAGTGGCCGACTCTTGGTTTCAGTTCAGGTCATGATCTTAATGTCATGGGACTGAGCCCGTGTCCAGCTCTGCGCTCTGTGCGGAGTCTGCTTCGGATTCCCTCTCCCTCCCCCTCTCCCTCCAGCTCATGCACGCGCTCTCACTCTCTCTCTCAAATAAATAAATAAAATCTTAAAAAAAAAAAAAAAGAATGTTCCATTGACTTCTAAAAAGGAACTCTGGGCAGAGGTGCAAATACCAGAAGATTCCTTTAATGTTTCCCTGTCCCTGCCTATAGAACCTTCTGCTTTCTACTCATGGGGCTTATCAATTTGTAAGGGCGTGTTGTTTACCTGTGTGACTGTCTCCTTATGATATTGGTCTGCCCATTAGAGCTACACTGTCCAATACAGTAGCCATTATCGCATGTGGCCACTGAACACTTGAAATGTGACTACTCCAAATTCAGATGGGCTGTAAGTGTAAAATATGGGATTTTTAAGTCTCAGGATGAAAAAGGGTGGTAAAATATCTCAGTAATTTTTTAAAAAAGATTTTATTTCTTTGAGAGAGAGAGAGCACAAGCAGGGGGCGGGGGGAGGAGGGACAGGGCGGGGGGAGGAGGGACGGGGTAGGGGAAGCAGACTCCCCGCTGAGCAGGGAGCCCTGACACAGTGCTCGATCCTAGGACCCTGAGATCATGACCTGAGCCTAAGGCAGACGCTTAATGACTGAGCCACCCAGGCACCCCATCTCAGTAACTTTTTATATTGATTTTATGTTAAAATGATAACACTATGGACATACTGGGTTCGGTAAAATATATTATTAAAATTAAGTTCACCTGTTTCTTTTTACTTTTTTTTTATAATTTTTATTTTGTTATATTAGTCACCATACAGTACATCCCCAGTTTTTGATGCGATGTTCCATGATTCATTATTTGCGTATAACACCCAGTGCACCATGCAATATGTGCCCTCCTTACTACCCATCACCAGCCTATCCCAATCCCCCGCCCCCCTCCCCTCTGAAGCCCTCAGTTTGTTTCCCAGAGTCCACGTCTCTCATGGTTCATTCCCCCTTCTGTTTACCCTCCCCTTCATTCTTCCTTTTTAATGTAGCTATTAGAAAAGATAAAATTACATATGTGGCTTGCATTGTATTTCTACTGGATAATGTTGGTCTAAATCAAGGGTTGGCTAACTATGGTCCTTAGGCCAAATCTGGACCTTCATCTGTATAAATAAACTTTTACTGGAATACAGTTGCAGCCATTCCTTTATTTATTGTCTATGGCTGCTTTCATGCTATAATGGCCTAGATGCATAGTTGTGACAAAGACTCTGGCTATAAAATAAAAAATATCTGGGGTGCCTGACTGGCTCAGTCAGTAAAGTGTGCGACTCTTGGTCTCAGGGTCACTGAGTTTGGGCTCCATGTTGGGGGTAGTGATTACTTAAAATAAAATAAAATAAGGGCGCCTGGGTGGCTCAGTCAGTTAAGCATCTGATCCTTGGTTTTGGCTTCGTCACGATCTCAGGGTCATGGGATGGGGCTCCCTGTTGGGCTCTATGCTCAGCGGGGAGCCTGCTTGGGGGTTCTTCCCCTCTGCCCCTCCCCCCTGCTCCCATGCTCTCTCTCTCTCACTCTCTGAAATAAATACGTAAATAAATATTTTAAAAAATAAAATAAATATTTACTATCTGGCCCTTCACAGAAAAAGTTTGCTGATCCCTGCTTGAGAGACTCATCTAATGGCTGAACAATATTTTCAAAAGCAGAGATCAAAAAACAGCCTGGAATGGCTCTCAGTTTTAATCAGTTTAAGTTTAGGGCTTCCCATAGTAAAGACAGGGAGCTATGTGGATGCCCTGCCTTGTTCAATCTTGTTTTAGAGCAATGACCCTCTCTGTTTCTAGAAGGCCAGGTCAAAATTCCTAATGGCATTAGAGCCCGACCTGGTGCTGGGCCTAATGTCATTAAGCATCTCTTGGTCTTAGTTTGTTCAACCATCAAGTGGGAAGAATACCGTCCATCTGCCTAAGAAGCTTCTGGGGAGGAATGGGCTAACATGTGGCAAAGAGTCCCATGGAAGTTGGCAAAAAGCTTTCTAATAAAGCAGTTAATTAATTTTTCTTCCAACCACACAGGATGTCTTTTCCAAAGTCCGCAACTTTAGTGCATTTCACCCACGTGCCCAGACAGGTGAGCTTGGCACAAATAAAAGGCCATGTGTCTCTGCCTCATGGCTGGGCCCGACCACACAGAAGGGCGGGAGAAAGTGTCCAGAATGACAGATTTGGCTTGTGACAGGCAGATCTTTGAAGGCCATCTGGGGAAGGAGGAGGAGGAGGAGGTGGCGGCCAGCTACAGACACCAAGAAGGTCACCATCAGAAATAGCTCAGCGTCTGATGGAGCACGTGGCATTTACACCACCCGCTATAATACAAGGGGTGAAAATGTGTTTGGTCCCCCAAGTATGAAAATAACAGGTGCAGAACCAGTTAAGTCAGGGGAGAGGCAAAAGCCTGTTCTAGTCACTTAGCTCTCATCTTTCAAGTGGTTAAAAGTGACAAATTTGGGGGCCTCCTGAGGCTGAGCTTCCATGAACTGTCCAAGCTAGTGGTGACAATATCCACTGGCTATCGAGAACTTCTCTGTCCAAGCTCTTTACAAAGAATGGTCAGAGCTTCTGGAAACTGAACCTTATTCTGTGCTCAGTGCCTTATCTTTGGATTCTCCCCCAGTTCTAAGATGTGAGCACCATTACAGCCCCCATTCTACAGAGGAAGAAGCTGAGAGAACCAGTCGGTGGCAGAGGTGGCCCAGAGTGTTCTCACTCCAGGGGCTCAGGTTACAACCAGACACTAGTGCTTCCCAAGCATGCTGCATGGTCCTCTGGGCATGGAAAGGCTGACCTGTGATCAAGTCTGCACACACTTTCTGCGTGGATATGTACAGAATATATCAACATAATGGACGCTTGGACAAGAGCTGCAGGAGAAAGTCCCCTTCAACTCAGTTTAGCCCAATGTTTTCCCAAATGCATTTAGGCTACAGAACTTTTTGCTTCAGAGAATAAATCTGGGAACTAGGGTTCTGTGGAATACACTCTGAGAACAGCTTTCCTTTACCACTGGGTCCCGGGCTCTGGGAAGGGTGGGTGTGGTGGTTCTGAGAGACAAGGCTGGGTGTGTCTGATGTGGCAGGATTCTGGAAAGACTGAAGACTTAAGGGCAATAGAGAGGAGGCGGGTGCTCTGAAGATCTCAGGATCAGGACCTCTGAGGAAGATGCAGAAGAAATAAGATCTGGGGAGAGAAGGAATCAGCTCAGGATGGCAAGGGGTGTGTGGGGCATGCCCTTTTGAGGCCTGGTTCTCCCTCTGGAGGCCTGGGGTGCAGATCTAAAGGGGTGCTGGGGAGCAAGGGGGTGTGGAGAGCTGCACTGTTTGTGGTCACTGAGGGGAGCACAGAGAAGGGGATGATGGAGAGTCAGGGAGGCACCGACATGGGAGGCAGCATGGAATAAGGGGGTCAGAATGAAGGGGGAGCATGGAGTGGGGGCACAGACCCCAACGGGGGGGTACATGGAGAATGAGGGGGACAGGGGCATGTGGAGAATGAAGGGCAGGAAGAAACCCAGACACTGTGAATGGGGGAGCAAGTTGCTCACTGTGGGGGCTGCTCGGGGGCTGGGGAGGTTTGGTGCCCAGGTCCAGGGGGGCGCTGGAGAGGGGGACTAAATATGATTAGGAGATTAGAAATATGATTAGGAGATAAATACCTGATTCAGGACAAGGTGGAGGCTAAAGGTGGGGAGGGCTGTGGAGTACATTTAGCCAAGAGAGGAGAAGACTCAGGGACACACCCAAGGATAGTCTGTAATCAGCTAAAGATCTTTCTGGCCATTGTGTTGAGAGCTATATAGAGAGGTAGGGGTGGACCGGGGGTGAGAATGTTGGGAATTTCAAGGAGGCTCAGTCATAGAAAGCTCTAAGGTCTCAAAATGAGCTACCTTATGAAATACTGAGCTCCCTGTCAGGAGAGGCATCAAAGTACGTGAGTATCTATGTGTGAGGCTGTAAAGTTACTCAGGGAGACCTGCATATGGTGGTTTGACTAGACCAGCCAGAAGACTTACATGTGATTCTAAGATGAGTCTGTGATAGGTCCCTTTTCTTTATAGTAATATTCAGATTTTCTACCAGCTGTAAAATGAATTGACATTTATCCTGTTGGGCTGGTATAAGAACTGTTATCATTAATAATAATAGTGACTACAGAGCAAGAACTCTGTGTCAGGCACTGTGTTAAGTGTTGGACATGTATTATCTCATTTAATCCTCATAACTCTGAGGAGGTGGTGTTACTGCCCATTTAATGGACGAAGATATCGAGGCATGGATTGGAGAAGGCCAAACCATGTGGGAGTTGGGACACAGATTCAGCTTAGCTGGACTCCAAAGCCCATGCTTCTAATCTCTGCTTGGGATTGACTCCGGTGGGAGTTTTGTGGAAGCAGCTGGAATGTCTGAAAGAGGGGGAGGAGCTAGGTGGTCAGGGGACTGGGAGGCCAGGAGGAGCCAAGCACCCTGGTCTTCCATAGAACCTGACTCCTCCTGCCTTACACAGTGTGTTTGCTGGGAGCTCCATTCCTGGGTTGAGTGCTAACACTCTCTCTGCTATAAATCACTGATGTGGCTGAGCAAATGAAAATTACAATTTCATGTTGAGGCTTAAATAAGAAATAAGAGCTGGACTCTTATTTTTGTTGGCTATTGTTGATCTGGACTCTCTCCGCTCCTACAAGGATGGGGCAGAAGGCTGAGACCCTCTCTGGCCTGAGGTCTTGGGGGCATTCCCTGGAGGGCCATGGGGGTCCCAGAAAGACCTCATCTTAGCAGCTCAGAAGCCAGCACTAGACACTTCTAGATCCCAATAGGATGGAACAGAATTAATGCATCTGGTCACTTGTTGCTATTTTGAATCCTCAGGTGTAAATTGCTAATTCAAAGTCCATGCTTGAGCTCTGAGACCTTCCCCCCCCCTTCTAGGGCTGCAGGTCCAGCTTCTAGATTCTCCCCATAATGCCTCAACTTGCAATGGTGATGGACATGGGCAGGAGCTCCATAACTACAACAATAACAGGTAGTGTTTACTGAGCACCTACTATGTGCATGCCCAAGGAGAATCATCCTGCCCCCTCCCCAAGTCCCTCAAACACATACTGAGTGCTTAAATGCATTAACTCACTTGACCCTTGCAAAACTCCCATGAGGTGGTGTTATAGATCGAACTGTGTTCCCCTGAATCCATATGTTGAAGCCCCAACCTCCTATGTGATTGTATTTAGTGACAGGGCCTTTAAAGAGGTATTTAAAATTAAATGATGTCAAAATGGCAGGTCCCTAATCCTATAGGACTGATGTCCTTTTTTTTTTTTTTAAGATTTTGTTTTTTTAATGTAATTTCTACTCCCAATGTGGGGCTGGAACTCACGACCCCAAGGTCAACAGTCACATGCTCTATCAACTAAGCCAACCGGATGCCCCAGGACTAAGGCCCTTATAAGAGGAAGAGACCCCAGGGATGTAGGAGCACAGAGGAAAATAGTGAGAAGGCAGCTGTCTATACGCCAAGGAGAGAGCTCTTACCAGAAACCAACTGTGCCAGCACCATGATCTTGGACTTTCTGCCTTCAGAACTGTGAGGAAATAAAATTCTATTGTTTCAGACACCCAGTCTATGGTATTCCGTTAGCCTGAACTAAGACAGGTGGGCTCTATGGTTATTACCATTTTAAAGATGAGAAAACTGGGACACAAAGAGTTTAAAAAGCAACCAAAGATGCAGCAGCTATTCAGGGAGGCATAGGGTTTGGGCAATTTGCCTTCCTGGGGACTAAAATATTACTTTGATAGGAGGCAGAAAGAAGCCAGCAGGCTGGGGCCCTTTTACCAAGAGGATGGACAAATGGTTGTTAATGGGGACCATGTGACAGATATCAAAAGGGGAAAGCACCTGTTTGATAGCAGAGGTTTGAGATTTTAGAAACCAGTCCTCTTCCAGCAGGGTACACTTTTAGCCCTAGCTGGTTTCCATTGAATACACTGGTGGGGTGAGTCCTGCAGGCATCCCTTCCCTGGGGAGTCATTCCCAGACTTGTCCAGCTCCAGAAGCCACCTTCTCAACCCAGGGTTTGTCAGTTCTTAGGTCTGAGCCCCACCATGGGATACTGGTTCTGTCTGTTCATTGCTGTGTCCCTTTCATGCAACCCTACACACAGTAGGTACTCAACAAATGACTGCTGAATAATGAGCCTCAGTGTTTATGTGTCATCCTTGGGGGTGATTCTAAGGCTGGAAAGAAACTGGTAGAAGTGGGGGTCCTTCCTTATTAAGCATCTCTTAAAGATGGGGGCTGTTCTAGGCACTGGGCATTCAGCACCAAATAGGACAAAATCAAACCTGTACCCTTGTGGATCTGACACTCTAAAGGCAGAGATAGACAATAAAATAAATCATAGTATAGAATGTGTGAATGTGACCAAGTACAGAGGAGGAAAATAAAGCGGGGAGAGGGACAGGAATCTGGAGCAGGTGTGTGCTGCCTAGCAGGGCCAGGGAAGGCCTTGGGACTAAGTTGTGCAGCGATCTGGGGGAAGAGTATTCCAGTCAGCGAGAACAACAGGTGCAAAGGTCCTGGGGCAAAAGTGTGTTTGGCTTGTCTGAGTAACAATGAAGAGGCCAGTGTAGTGGGAGAAGGTGAGTGAAGGGGAAGAGAAGGAGAAGGGCAGGGGTGGAACCTTGCAGGCCATTGTGAAGACTTGGGACTTTTTCCTCTAAGGGGAATGAGAAGTCATGCAGGGGTCTTGAGTAGAGAAAGAGACATGATCTGACATTCATTTTAACAGGATCCCTCTGGTTGTTGTGTGGAAAATGGACTGAGGCTGGCTGGGGTAGAAGTAGGGAGACCAGCGAGGTGGCTACTCTAACAGTCTGGGTAAGCAAGGACGGCAGCTCAGAGCAGGGTAGTGGCCGCAGTGGAAGTGGGAGAAATGTTCAGGTCTGGATGGATTTGAATTCAAGCCAGAGGCTTTGTTCCTCAGGAACACAGAGGCAATGGGGGGTGGGTGGTGAGAGGTAGAGGGGAATCAGGGAGACCCCGCAGCTGGGGGTATGAACAACTGGATGATCTTAAATGGTCACTGCTATGATTTTTCTCCCTCCTTCGCAGCACAGCACCGGACAGGTCAGGAGTGGGCACTAAACCAACACTGACTGAACGAACAAACGAATGAATGAGATAAGGAGGGAATTTAAGAGGTTCTCTGAGCTAATCTTTACAAACTACAAACTTAAATAAAACCCCTCATCAAGAAGGATGATGGAGAATGATGCCCTCCGAGTAGCCCAAACTAAGCTGTGGTCTTGGAGGCTCTGCAGAGGTCTCTTGCAGGCTCTCTGATGGAGTAACCAAGGAGCCCCAGGGGGGGGGGGGGGGTCAGAGGCCCAGGATGTGCCCCAGAGGACCCCAGCGCTTGTCTTAGGGAAGCCAACAGCAGGGTAGGAAACAGGAGAAGCTAGACCCGGGAGTGAGCAGATATGGGTTCTGGTTTTGGCTGGGGCCTTGAATCCCTGCTCATCTTTGAGCAAGGCACACCCCCTTTCTGAGCCTCAGTTTCCCCATCTGTAAAGCGAAGGTGCTGGCCATAAGTTCCCTTCCTACTTTCTTGTGCAATGGTCTAACTCACCTAGGCAGACAGAAAGACAGATACTCTCCTCCCCACACACTGATCCCCACCCCACTGGTATTTTAATCAAAGGCAGTGCAAGGCCTAGGAGCCCACCCAGGCTCTGACTGAGGGGTGGGTCTGCTGGGAGAGGATGAGGCAGGGGAGAAAAACACTGTGGAATTTTATTCTACTATTTGTAATTATTCCCAGGCTAAAAATAAGGCACAGAGAAAAGTGTTTTCAAATGTCGGCATTAACGAACACTTTTTATCCAACATAATACAGGCCCCCAAATGCATTTGATCTCAGGCTCCCTGAGATCTCGTGAGCGGCGCCCCACGGCAGGCTGGCTTTCATGGCTTGGAAGCGGTGCAAAAATGAAATGTCCCACAAGTGCAGGCTGGCAGGCTTGCTATTAGCAAGAGTATAATCATCAATTACGGCCAATCACAAACTACTGATTTTATAATTATCAAATGAAGTTCTAACTTCTCACCTCTGCTCAGTGGCAACTAATATAATCTCTCAGTTCAAAAAGGAAGTGTTTTTCTTTTTCCTTTTCCTCTCGTGCTCTCTCTCTCTCTTCTGGGGAAAAGAATTTCCAGGCCTCCACGTAAGACTGCATTTAAATTGCTTGTCACTCAAAACAAAGGCGAACCACTCATTTGTAATTCACCAGCCACCTGAACAGACTGCCTGTTTTCCTTTAAGCATCCATGCACTGAAGCACAAAGATCATTTTTCTATTGTTAAAATTGTATAAGCCAGGGCTTTTTTTAGCTGCAAATACACAATTTCACTTCTCTTCCGAGGGCTCCTGGCATAAAAGGGACAGGAGGCTTTCTTTAGTGCCTTACAAATAAATTTCGCTTTGGGGTATTAAAAAAATCAACTATCTGCTCATATAATAAGCCACAAAGCTTATTATCAAGGCCGTGTATATATATGAGGGCAGGACAGAAATTACGTTTCTTGTCCTGCCTGGGGTGTGGCCAGTGGATGAAGCTGGATGATTGAGATTCATTCTCATGGGTGCTGGAAGCATCTGTGTCCAATTTCCTCTTTTTGGGAGCTGCCGATCCCGCAAACGTGGCTCTGTGCTGATTGGCATTTGGCCGGCAGGCTATGAAAGCAGACCCAGGGGTGGGTGCCCCCAGCTCAGCCTTGCTGTTCTAGCCAAAGGCAGGCTCCAGCTGTGTGTCTGACTTCCTGGCTACCTCACCCCAGAGAGACAAGCCATGGACGACTGTCACGCAGCCACTGCATGCAACTGACTTCTTGTGGCTCAGCCTTTGAGGGCCAGACTTGCTTTGCTAACAGCTCAGTTTTTCTGCCTAACTGATTATAATCATAATACTTCCAATTTTAATCTAGAGCTTTTTATAATGTACAGAGACCTTTCCACACAAATTAGTGCATCTGAGCCTCCACACACTCCAGGGGTGGCCCTGGACAGGGAGGATGATTGTTTGAGAGGCCCAGAGAGGCTGATACAGTGGCTCCAAATCACACCGGAAGGGCTGAACTAGGGTGCGAATGGGGTCTTTGGACTCAGAGCCAGCTGTGTGGCAGGGAATTTGGGGCTGGAATCTGTGTGATTCCCAACCTTAAGTGGGAAAGTAGCTTCCATTTTGGGTAAATTAGAACAGACTCAGGTTCACCTCTAAAATGTCCCCTTCTTGTGCCTGAATGTGCTACACTTGCTGAGTGGGAGAGCAAAAAATGGGGTTCCTGCCAGCCCACCAGAAGTTATTCATAAGCTACAGCCGGTCTTTCTCTGCAGTAGCCCTGGGGACGAACAAAGATTCTTGATTTAAAATAACTGAAACTATTCTGTATGATGGTGGATACACGTTATGCCATTTGTCAAAACCCACAGAATGTACAACACAAAGAGTGACCCCTAATGTAAATGATAGACTTCAGTTAATAACAATGTATCAATATTGGTTCGGCAATTGTAACAAATGTACCTCACTAATGGAAGATGTTAGGGGAAACAGGGTGGGGAGGGAGTGAAGGGGGACCATATGAGAGCTCTATACTTTCTGCTCAAATTCTCTCTAAACCTAACTAAAACTGCTCTAAAAAAGTCTATTAACTTAAAAAAAAAAAAAAAACAGTAGTGAATGTGTATAAAGCAGTCACTGTGCCAGGCACTGCTGAGTGTTTCCCACATTAACTCATTTAATCTATACAATAGCTCTATGAGGTCAGTATTATTATCTTTCTGATTTTATTGGTGGGGAAAACAAGACATCAGAGAGGTGAAGTAACTTGTCCAAAGTCACACAGCAAGTGGCAAAACTAGGATTCACACCTTGGACTCCAGAGCCGACGCCTTAGCTGTGAGAGTAATGGGGTTATCACTGGGTCCTCACCCAAAGCCTGTCTCCTTCCCCAGGGGATACGGCTGTGTGTGAGCATCCCACCATGCTCATGGGGGTCATAAAGTGCATTAGACTAGAGGTGGGGTCCAGGGCCAGATGCACCCCAAGGACATATTTTCTTGGACCCTCCAGTGTTTTAAAAATATTTGAGGCATCAAAATTCATCAAGTTACACACTTCAGATTTGCGCATTTTACCGTATGTAAATTACACCTCCATAAAGTACTGTGAGCATGAAAATATGTGCATATATATGGAGCCAGCATTTAAAAACCAGAAGAGATCCAAATTGCTGGCTTCTCTCGGAAAATCAGAGGATCTGGCTACCCTAGGCCCACGTTTCCACTGACAACCATCGCCTAGAGCCAACTAGCTGTCTCCTGTTGAGACAGGCTGGGGGTCTGCAATTCACCCCAGCTTCCTGTGGTCCTGCAGTACAGGTGTGGGCCTATCCGGACCCCCCAAAAGCATCAGCATTTTCTCTCTGTCCTAGAGAGACACCCACTTCCCCCTTGCTTTGTCTTCATCACATTCTTCTTGAGTTCTGTCACCTTCCTACCTCCTCCCTGCCCCCTTCAAATAGTGATTTTGTAGTCCCAATGAAAACCAGGAGCGATGAGTGGAGTGTCCCATACTGGTCCTACTTCTCGCTTCCAGGCAGCCCCATGTGGCTGACGAACTGCCTTTCTAAACTGCAACAAGATCTTTGTGTGAGCCCTCACACAATGGTTAGGTCCTCCCACTCAAGTCCACCCGGGCTCAGAGAAAAGGGGCCATTTAGAGCATCGGGATGATTCTACTTTCCTGGTGATGAGTAACTCCTAGGCAAAGCTGAGAAAGACCTAGCAGGGCTTGGCATTCTGTGTGTTCTTGTGGGAGTGGTGAAGCCAAGAGGGGCCTGGAGAGAAAGGGGTGAGTTCACGAGTGAGGGGGAGAGAACAAGGGGGCGCATGTGGCAGAGGCTTAATAAAGGCCTGTGGCTTCAAGGAAGGGCCGGAGAGCAAGAGGGCTTTGGAGGCGAGGCTGAGTGACCTGGGTCTGAAGCCTGCATCCCTGGCTGTGTGACTCTGAGCAAGTCCCTGAGCTCTCAGAGTCTCAGCCTTCCTAACTGTAAAATGGGTACACTGATATGAAAAACTGCTGGGGCATTCAATCAATCACAGCAGTAAAGCAGCTGGCACGGCGCTTGCCTAGCTAGCACTTAATGAATGTGCATGGGATGGATAAATGAACATGGCACAGGATGACCTCGCTGTGCCTCCTTTCTTCACCTAGAGACCAGCTTGGGTGTGGAGGCACCAGCAGCCAAAAGATACGCTTTGTCTGCTCTTGATACAGAACGAGTGGCCAAGTCATAGATGGTTCTGGGGATTTCTGGGCCAAGGGTTCCAACGGTGTTAGAAGTTAGTGCTTTCCACAGCGAATGTGGGAGGTGGAAGCTGCTGGAACATGAAGGCTGGAGCCAAATCGCTAGTGTGGGCAGAGGGTCAGGGATGCCAAGAACCACCCCAGCCTGCCCCTCTGAAACAACCACCAGTGCCCCCAGAAATGCAGAGTAGTCCAGGGTCAGTCCACTGAACTCAAATGACAGCTGCTGCCTTCCGAGCTGGCTTGATGACCCTGACCTGGCCCCTGAGTTCCTGCTGCCCCGTGCTCAGTCATCCGTGTGCCGTGGCATCCTTGCCCCTGGAGGAAGAACTGCAGGGGTCCCAGGTGGCCGCGAGAGGGGAGACTGTGGAAGTTCTCCAAAATGCCAGCTCAGAAGAGCAGAGTTAAAAGAGCATGCATGCCCTTTATGGAGAGGCGGCCACCCAAATGTCACGAAGCGCCACCCTGCCCAGGCTTTTAAATATAGCAGTGTCCTTTCTGGATGTCTCTGAGGAGTGTGACTCGAGACAGGCCCATGAGAGCCTCAGCTGGACACTCAGGGCACCACTCAGCCGGAGCCACACTGCCTGTAACTTCTGGCCGTGGTTCTCAGATGCCGCTCAGCTTCCTGAAGGAGGCTGATTCCATTCCCAGTCCCTCTCACTTCTTT
The DNA here is from genome assembly GCF_017311325.1 of Ursus maritimus. Lineage (NCBI taxonomy): Eukaryota > Metazoa > Chordata > Mammalia > Carnivora > Ursidae > Ursus > Ursus maritimus. The sequence continues at coordinate 21,433,788 of NW_024425897.1, forward strand.
GTGGCCCTCGGCAGCTGCTGGCCTTTTCTGAGCCTTTGTTTCCATATCTCAGGGTTACGGTAAGGATTAAAGGTGATACGCATGAAAATTGCTTAGCTCACAGACTGGCAAATAGACAATGCTTAATAGATGTTGATTCTACTGTTATTTACTATGATCTTCAGTGTGCCAAGCACTATGTGGGGATGATGAGCCCCAGACCCACCCAAAGAGTCCTACAGTAAGAGAGATAGACCATGGAGAAAAGGGCAGAAAGCAAGCAGCACTTTGAAGAGAGAGTCAAGGAGTGAGTGGTTTATCCTGCAGGGGCACTGCCTAGAAGAGGGCTTCAAGGAGGCACTGGCTCACAAAGGACAAGCAGATCTTTAAGGTGTGGAGGAGGGAGAAGGTGGTGTGTGCCAAGGTGGGAGGTGAGAAAGAGCCTGGTGTAATCAGACGATACTCATTGCCCATTCCTCCAAGTCTGAACTTGCAAACAGGGGGTCCCTGGTCCAAATCCCCTCACTGCACTTGGTTTTGTTCAGGTTTAAAAAATGTTCATTTTTAGCCAACATTTAAAAATCAGGAGATCTTTACATAAAAATTGAGATTTCCAGCTTGTCTGGAAAAATTAGAAAACGCGGCCACAGCAGGCTCACATTCCTGCATAACAAGACCATCAAAAAAAACCCCCAGAAAGAATAGCGAATACTTACAGAGTACTTAAAGTGTGCAGGGCACTGTTCTTAGTGCTTTACACACACACATACACACACACACACACACACACACACACAGTCTAAAAATCCTCATAAAAGCCCTATGGGCAGGTGCAGTGATGAGCGGTGCTAGTAAAGGTTTAACAACTGGTTATCTGGTGGGGGGCGGGAGGGGGGAGGCCCTGCTTTGTAGTGTTTGCCAATTTCTGTGGCATAAATATTCCCACTATGGCAGATTTCAAGCTACCTCACTGACCAAAGGAGTGCACTGTATGAGCCTCTCCAGCACATCAGTGGTAGGTGAAGTTATCATTTCTAGTCCCCAGGTGAGGAAACAAAGTCATAGATGGTTCTGAGAGAGGTCAAGAGACTTGCTCAAGGTCACACAGCTAGGAGAATGGGCAGAGCAGGGATTTGGAGACAAGCAGCCTGGCGTCCGAATCTGTGCTCTCAGCCTCCATTATGTGCTAGCTAGGCAGAGGCCACTCCTTAGGTGGCACACAGAGCCCAGGCTTGCCTCAGTCTCCACTCCTGTCATCTTACCTGTGCCTGCATTGCTCATTCAGCTTACGTGCAGGGCCCCTGGATCCCTGCTTATATCCCTGCTTCGAGGTATAAAATGGCACCCTGCCCCCAACTTTCCCCCCTACTCTACTGGGAACCTCAGCAGGTACCTGGACACAAAGAGAAGGCACCCAGGGTGGGGGACGACCAGCTTCTTTTCCTCTATCCCAACCCCATTCCCTAGCACCTGGCACAAAATGCCAGTGCAAACCTTCTACTTCAAATGCTCTCCCCACTGTTTCTCTCATTCTCTCTTTGCCAGGAGCACTAACAGCATCAATTTAACGGAAGCAATTTTTCTGTTCCCCTCTTCGCCTCCCACCACCCCATATGACAAAACTTGGAAACAACATGATTTATAGGGGGAAAAATATAAAAATGCAGGTTAGAAATGGAAAAGTTGCTGCATCCCCTGTACTCTGTTGGGAGAAAGCACTTCCATTTATCAGGGGAAGGGGGCTCAGATGGGGAACCCCATCTTCTTTGCTGTTTTCTCCAAGACAGGCAGCCCTTGCAAAGCCCCCAACTCTCATCCTCCCAGCTGAGAGCCCAGGATGGCAGCAAACGAGGGAAAGGCATATGTTTTGTGGGAAACGTGGAAATAATCAAGTGAGAGTAGATTCATGTAAATAATTTAATTACCTCGCACAGCTATGAAATCTCTTGGTTTCCGCTTCCATTATTAATGATGAATGTTAACTATCAGAGGACATTGGTTGAGGTTTCCTGACATACTGGGGGAGGGGGTTTAGGTGTCCCCAGGCAGCCATACCCGGCTCGTCACTGATCAAACTGGTCCCTGCCTCCAGCTGACCCCCACCCCTATCCTGGGATTGACTGGGAGGTGCATTATGTATTCGTGATGGAAGCACCTAGCACCACCTATGAGTAGACTTATCAAAAACATAGAACCTGCATGTGATCAAGTCTCTAGTCCAGCTGCCCTTGCACAGCAAACGCAGGGGACAGAAGAGCAAATTAGACCACACCATGGGGACACAATCAGAAAAATCGGAGCTAGAGCTGAGAGGACTTGCCCAAGGTCCCACAGCTAGTGGTGGAGCTGGGGTTTGAAAACAAGCCCAGGAACACAGCATTCTCCTGAGATCACATGAAAGGCAAGAAAAAGCATAGCTGGGCTTCCCAGAGGGTGGAACATGGAACCAGAAGGGCCCAAAAGTGAGGCGGGTGCTTCTGCTACAAGGGGCAAGGTCTGTCATCCTGTTCTGTCTCTAGGCCAGTCTCAAATTCAAACTCTCAGATAATGAGTATCGTTGGCCTTGCTTGAGACCAGAGTTGGACACTGGTGCAATCAGCTGTGATCAGGGGGAAGTCTCCAGGAAAAATGGTCCAGTTACTTCCACATGTAAATTGCCAAAAAAAAAAAAAAAAAAAAAAAAAAAAAAAAGCTGGGGATGGAAAGGGAGTTTACAGATGAGCGGAAGTAGTGGCCAACCTGTCCCAGTGTGCCTGGGGCCTCCCCGGTTTTAGCCCAAAGAGTTTTGTACCTCAAGATCTTCCCAGCTTTACAACCGGAAGTTCTGCTTCCCAGTGCAACCAGGACAGCTGGGTTGCCATACTAAGGAGGCACATCAACCAATCCCAATGTGTGGGCCCTGTACCAGTCCTGATATGGACCAAGAAAAGATTTAAAACACAGAGGAGCCAATCAGAGGCACTGAAGCATCTCCTGGATGTTAGGGGATAGAGAGAAGCTACTGTTAGGAAACAAGCAAGTAACCATGTGTGGCAGGCATGTTAACTAGACCTAATTGTGGTGCTCACTTAGCAAGAGAGAGACACATAGCACACCTGAAACTAATATAATACTATATGTCAATTACATCTCAATTAAAAAAAAAGAAAGAAAGCTGTTAACAAATTTTAAGTAAGTTTCTGCAGGAACCGAGTAGTGACTCCAGTACGGTGAAGGGGTAAGATGAGACGGAAAGGTGGGCAGTGGGGAGCATAAATGGACCAAACCGGTAAGAGGCTGGAAGAGGCCCGACAGCCAGCTTGCTAGTCTATGATCTTTCTTCTTCCCCTGAGATGAGCCACGGCGGCTCAAGTTTGTACTGAGGCATCTTCCCGTCCACAGCTGACTGCATCTCGGGCTGACACTGGTCTCAAGCTAGGCTAATGATCTTCATTATCCCAGGAGTTTGAACTTGAGACGGGTTGATTTTGATTTGTCTGGGCTGTTAGCGTCAGTGACTGTGGGGTAAACCCAGAGACTAAGATGGCCGTTATGGGGGCCGCCTTCTATCTATCATGTGTGAGAAAGCCAGCCCAGGGAGGCAGGATGAGGGACCTTGCCCTTGGAGCAGAAGTGCCCTCCTCGTTTCTGGGCCCTTCTGGTTCCCTGTTCCACTCTCTGGGAAGTGCAGCTGCGCTTCCTCTGGCCCTTCCTGTGGTCTCAGGACAGTGCTGTGTTCATGAGCTTGGGTTCAAACCCCAGCTCCACCACTAGGCAAGTCACCTCAACTTCATAAGCTTCAGTTTCCTCTGTAAAATGGGGAGAATACCAATCCTTCCCCCACGGGACTGCTATGAGGATTAAATGGCACAAATGTGTGTCTGGCGTATAACAGATGCCCCATAAATATCATGACAGCTAACACAGTAATAAATTCTCTTTGTGAAGGCTAGCTTCAGTGGATGTTTGCTTTTTGCAATCCAAGGTTTTCTCTTAAAATGGGCCTCGCAGCTGCCCTCGACATGGACACCTCCCACTCCAAGGCTTGGGGTCTTCTCCCCACCATCCCCCCAGGCCTGGGACAGAACCCAGACTGAGACAGAACACAGACGGGATTGCTCCTGATGGCCCAGGAAGCCCCGATGTGCTGTTCTCCCACCCTACTCATTACAAAAAGCAACAGGCAAGGCAAACAGATGGCTGAGAGATGGCTTTTTTCCTCTCCTCCTAAATAACAAGGTGAAAAAAAAGGGAAAGGAGATGAACAGATTTCTACCGTCTAGGAGATCAAAGAGAAATGGCCATTTTCACTGATAAACTTCACTTAGACGCTGTCCCTGAGCCCAGGCATGTGATCTCCTGGGGTGGGACTGGGAAGGGTCTGGCTTGCTATTGCCTATCGATGTATCATTAATTTCTTTTTGTTTCCTGCTATGGCGTACACCCGACTCAAGGTGAGAGAACGCAACTGGGCTGCGACTTCTCAGATTGATAGATTGCGTTTCTGTGCTGGGTCCGTTTCATGCTTGGTGACTTTGCAGCAAAGCAATTATCACTGTGGAATGCATAATGGCCTAATTAATAACTAATGTCAGGTTGGCCTCTGAGCCATGATTATACCTTGGCAAGCCAACTTTTTTTTTGTTTAAACATTCCAAGAGAAAAATATTATTATAATTGACTGGTTAAATTGTCAAAGTGTCCCTGCCCCATGGACGTGGGGTGTAGTAGGAAGCACATAAAGCCTGGAATAAAGATAGGTGTTCTGCTGCCAACTGGCTGTGTGACCTTGCTCAGCATCTCAGCATCTCTGCGCTTGAGTGTCTGCACCTATAAACAGAGCCATCTTTCTGGAATTGAGTGGGATACCTGTGTGTATATATATTTTCTCTCTCTCTCTCTCTCCTGGGCTATGTATCTCTTATTTATGGCTGTATCCTCACGGCATGGCACATAGTAGATGCTTAATAAATAATGGTTAAAGTAAAGGACTCTGGAGCCAGACTGCCTGGGTGCAAATCTTGTTTCTGCTCCTCATGAGCTGTGTGACCTTGGGGAACTTACCTAACCTCTCTGTGCATCATTCATCTAATTTGTAGAATTTTGTTAATAACATCTGCCATAGGGTAGTCATAAGGAATAATGAATTGGTATCTGTAAAGTGCTTAGAATGCTGCCTGGAACATGGAAACCACCATAGTCACGTTTGCCAATCTTACTATATGTCAACATTCATGTAATAAACATTCATGCGGCACCCATTATGTGTCAGGCTCAGTGTGGGACCTGGGAATGTAATAGTCTACAAAGTGCTCCCTCTTTCCTTTGGTTAAGTGGGAGGGACAAGCATTATTTGAATAATTAGACAAAACAAATATATAATTATAAACCATGCTAAATACTGTGAAGGATGCCATGAGTGGAAGTCACAGGGAAGTGTGATCAAATTTGGGAGGTCGCAGAGCCCCTCCTGAGAAGTGACATTTGAACAGCAATCTGAAGGACATGTAGGCATTAGGTTGGTGGCTCTCAGCAACTGTGCCCTTCCAGGGATACTGTCTGGAGACATTTTTGGCTGTCCAGCTGAGGACAGAGGCTCTCCTGGCATCTAGTGAGTGCAGGCCAGGGATGCTACTCAGCATCCTGCAAGGCACAGGCTGGCCCTCACGACACCTGGTCCCAAATGTCCAATGTGCTGAGGCTGAGAGCCCCTGCATTAAGTGGACAAAATGGGTGGAGAGAGAGCATCAAACAGAAGGAAGAACAGGTGCAAAGGTTCTGAGGCGGGGAGAGCATGTGTTCAAGAAAATGCATCAAGGATGCGAAGAGGGAAGGGGAACAGGGTGAGAGATAAGGCAGAGAGAGGCTGGGGGCGCTGAGGGCCACATTGGTCAGAGGTCTGGATTTCATTCCAGGCTCCGGTGGAAGTTACCGGAGGGTTATAAGCAGAGAGGCATGCTATGTGTTGTCCGCCTTCTTAAGAGTTCACCTGGGCTGCTGGCAGAGAGCACTGTTTAAATTAATTTGGAAAACAATGGGGCTGGATTCTGTGATACCTAATTTTCAGAAAAGGCAGAGATGTCAAAACCCTATCCCTGCCCATTCAAAGAGCCTCGTCCAGAGGGGATGGCAGAAAGGCCCAGGGGACACAGGTGAAGACAAGGACCTGGAGGACCAGGACGTCTCACAGTCAAGGTCACATTTGGGTGGAGCCTTGAAGGACAAGCAGGGATTTGCTGGGAGCTTATGGAGGAAAAGCATTCTGGGAGAAGGGAACAGAATGTGCAAAGGCTCAGAAGCCCTGCACAACAGCTCTCTGTCCAGGATAACTTGGGAATCAAGCTGTCTGGAGATGGGAATGAACACAATGACCTTCCTTTGTCTTGGATGCTGGAAAGTTTTTGCTGCTTTTAGAAGGCAATGTGTTTTTGGCAATTATTTGTTATTTATCTTCGTAATTATTATAGTAAAGAAAGTTAAAGTAGAGAGAGTTAAAAAATCTTTTTATGACTCAAAGATGCTAGGCAAGTGGCAGATCAGAATTAGAACCCAGGTCTCACACAAGTACATAGAACGCAAAATAAATAAAATCTTCTGGGCATTTCTCTTGAACCAATGTCAATCAGGCTGTAGCCTCTAATCCTTTGGCTTCTTTGAGACTCTCTCTCTCCCTGTCTCACCTCAGGGCATGGGGTTAAGAGCTGGGCCTGGCACCCCCCGGGGCCCAGAGTAGACTTATTGACCTCCCAGACAGATCTGATCTCCAAAACGGAAGCTCCTGAGCGGTTCACCCAATCTCCTAGCTTTGGCCTTCATCCCTCAGTTTGCTCATCTCTACAACAGGCACAACACCAACCCCTATCCCAGACGGTTGCAGAATGTTAAAGGCCAGTACTTGTGGAGGGTCTGGAAGAATGCCTCGCATATATGGAGCATACAGGAGGGTTTGGCTGCTGCTCTGGTTACTGATGTTGTTATTAGTAATAGTATCCTCACAGCCTACAGAGTGTCTGAGGAACCTGCTGGTTCAGCATCTGCCCTTTCTTCACCTAGTTTTTGGTCTGACTCAATAGGAAAAGTGATGGTGATAACAAGGACCGTTTCTTGAGCACCTACTATGTGCTAGGCATAATCTTATGGAATCCTCCAACAATAACCCTATTAGGGAGGGACAATGTTATCCTTGTTTTCCAGATGAAGGAGATGAGGCTCAGGGAAGACAGGTGACTTGTTCAAGGTCACACAGCTGGTGAGAGGCAGGGCCAGGTTGAGTCCAGGAGTCCCTAGCTCCTAGAGGCTGGGTGTCCAAACCAATCGGGTTTGTTTTCCTGAAGCCAGCTCTGCCTCTGCCTCTTCTGCTACTGGTGTCATGCCCTGTTGCCCTCTAGAGCCTGAGACCCAGGCCCTGTTTCTCCATCTGCCATGTCAAGTCTGGGCCCCAGTTCCAAGCTCTCTGTCTTTGCCACCAGCGTTGTCTTTGCCACTCTTCTGCCCCTGCCTCAGGCCAGGAAACCACTATTGCTGTACGTCTCAAATGCTCCAGATTTTGACTCTTGAGTCAACCCTCTCCACCCCACATACATCCAGAGGGGTCTTTCTGGAGAAAGCTTCTGGTGCTGTTGTCCTCATACACCAAAAGAGACTCTGTGGCACCTCCTCTGCCCATGAGACAAAGCAGACTGAGCCTGGCGCTCAGGGCCCCTCTGTCACACCTGAATGTTTCTCCTAGTCTTGCTCTCTCCGCCAATTCCCACAGATCATAGCTCCAGAGAGGTTTAGTGGTACTGCCCACTGAACAGCCAGAAGAATAGTCTTCATTTTAAGCTTTCTGTGTGCTATGCACTTAGCTGAGCACTCCACGCCCATGACTATCTCATTTCATCCTCATGACAAACCTGTACAGCAGGCACCAATTTACTGATGAGGAAACTAAAGCTTGAAACGAGGGGAAGTGACTTGCCTGAGATCACCTCTCCAGTGATCCAACTGGGGCTCGAACCCAGGTCTGCCTGATGCCAAGGCCTATGCTCTTTACCGCCACACCGCATTCTCCTCTCCATGTTCCATCCTATCCGTCTTCCTCACCTAAGCGCAACTTTACCTCCTCCGGAAAGTCTTCCCTATTGCCTACCAATGAACTAATCGTTCTCCATGGTACACACAGGGCGTTTTCCTCCTGCTTCGCTTCTGCTTCTTTTCCTAGTGGACTGTGAATGTGGGCTCCTCAGGGGTGGCTTGGCCTTGTTGGACAGAGCTCATTTCTTCCCTTAGCCAGTCTAGCACAGAGCAGCGCACACAGTAGGGGCTTTATAACATCTGCCAAATTGTTAAAATCCTTCCTTGTTCTTGCTTTGCCACCCCCTGGAAATGGCAGACCCTTGAATTCCATTTCCTATTCATCTTTCCAAAATGTACTGATCCTACTGTGTACAAAGCTCTGCATTCTGGGCTCCGTCCTGCTCCCCAACAGCTAGTGAGGGAGGTGCTTCATCAAGCAGGGAGTCCACAGGGCAGCAGGCAGGGTTATGCACTCACATAACCCTGAGTTTTTCTCGCCTTCTTGGGCATACAATGTTAGACTATCTTCTTAGCCTCCCTTGAAACTGAACATGGCTTTGTAATTGAGATCTGGCCAAGGGAACGTGGGCAAAAATGATGTGGCCACTTCCAGGTCTGGACCTTGAGAACCTCCCAAGACATCCACCACGTTTTCCTTTTTCCCCCTGTATCAACTGAGTGAAGGGGACTTTGGGACACAGTGGAAGGCAGAGCCAGAAGATAAGACACGCCTGGGTCCCTGAATGACGGAGGTGAATGGTCCCCTTCCCCCAGTCAACCAGCACTAGATTGTGATGTGAGAAATACACTCCAACTGTGTTTGACGTTGCTACAGGAATGAGCCTACTAGAACTCATGCTGACACACATGGGTTCAGATCCCAGCTCTTCTCCTCAGTGGCTAGGTGATCTGATCTCTCAACCTCTCTGAGTCTCAGTTTCCTCCTTATAAAAGAAACACAATCATCTCTATTTTAGAATTTCCTAGAATATTCCATAACATCCCAGATGTCAGGCAACCAGGCTTGAACGTGGCACCCAGGAGGAGCTCAAGAAATGGAAATACCCCCGTGCTCCTTGACCCCACCTCCATGTCTCAGGGCAAGGTCTCTGCTTGGTTCTGGGACATAGCATTTGGCTAATCTTAATCTTTGCTGGTTCCCACTAATATTTGGTTTTATGTATTTTAATTAAGTGTTATTATTTTGTGCTTGTGCTGGGAATAATTTTATTACAGGGCAGGAGTTTATAAACCTCAGGGAGGAAATAAATATGAGACCTTTCTCTGCTGCAGTGTGGGCTCCAGGACCAGGAGGGAGGAGAGTGGAAAGACTTTAGGAAATGGCCTTTGAGGGTGGAGAGGCAATGGGTACCAACATGCCAGGGTGAGCCTGGTTTAAGGTGATGCTGTGCTTGGCAGGGTGGATCTGGGGGTGGACAGAGGCCAGGGCATAGGTGAGGGCGTGGGGACTCAGGATACCTCTCCCTGGCTTTTAGCCCCTGCAAGTCTCACTTCCCTCCTACCTCAGGGCATTTGTACATACTGTTCCTCTTACCTGGAATGCCATTCTGCCCTTCCTTGGGTTTTAGCCACATTCTAGTGTTCCTACTCTTGCTTTAGATCATAGGTCATTTTCTCCTGGAAGCCCTCCCTGACATTCCAGGATGCTCTCATAGCCCCATGAAGCTCCCTGTCACAGCCCCTGCTGCAGGTGGTAATTATACTATATTTACTTGCTATGTGAATGTCTGAATTATGTCTGTCTTCCCCCAGAAGGTCACCTCTGGGAGGGAATGGACTTTGTCTTATTTGCGCCTGTGCCTAGAACAGTGCCTGGCACACAGAAGTGTTCTGCAAATATTTGCTGAGTTAACAAATGAATGAATAAGTCGATTCAATCTCTTCCACTCCCTATACACCTAAAAGCAGGGGTAAGCAAACTTCTCCAGTAAAGGGTCAGATAATAAATATCTTTGGCTTTGCAGGCCATACAGATTCTGTTGCAACTACTGAACTCTGCTGTTGTGATACGAAAGCAGCTATAGACAACACGTAAATGAATGTGAATGGTTGTGTTCCTATAAGACTTTATTTATATAAACAGGCTTTGGCCCAAGGGCCATCATTTGCTGACCTCTGTCCTAAAGACTGCCCTGTTCTTACTTAGTACAGGAGTACTTCTGGTAGTGTGCTGGGGGCTGGCCTGTAGCAGCTTGCAAGCCGATTGTTAAATTTTTAGGAATTTTGCAAGCTGGTTGTTAAACACAGCCATTATTAAAAATTAAATCAAATGAACCTATAATTATAATAAATAATGTATATTAAAAATAACGATACTACAAATGGATGAATCTTGAGGACATTATGCTGAACGAAATTAGCCAGACTCATAAAGACAACAACTGTATGATTCCACTCATGTGAATTACTAGAGTAGGCTAAGTGAGACTCAGAAACGAGAATGGTGGTTGCCAGGGGTGGGGAATGGGATATTCTTATTTAATGGGTACAGAGTTTTAGTTTGGGAAGATGAAAAAAGTTCTGGAGACGGATGGTGATGATGGTTGCACAACAGTGTGAATGTGCTTAATGTCACTAAACTGCACACTTAAAGCGGTTAAGATGGTAAATATTAATTTATGTGTATTTTACCATAAAAATTTGGGAAAAAAAGGAAATACATATTCACTACTCATTACCTCCTAATTATTTGATTGCATTTCACTCCTCTCTGTGCTTTGAGGTTACTCACATCTATTATGTCTGCATGGTGAACTGTGCATCTCTTCCTAAGCCCGTGCTGGCAGCTTGAAATCGGCCATGCCGGGAGGATTTACACTGTGGGAAGTGGCAGATGACACAAATCAGGCCCCACATCCCCGTTGTTTAGCGCTGACCAGCACGCTGCTGATTGCTTCCCTGTGTCTGCGTCCTCCACTGGATGGTGGCTTCTAAGGCAGAGCTCCTCATACATTATAATCACCAGCAGAAGCTTTTAAAATCCCGATGCCCAAGCCTTGTACCAGACCAAGAATGCCAGCCACTCTGGGGTGAGACCCAGATCGCGGTGTTTTTTATGTTTGTCTGTTTGTTTTTTAAGTCCTCAGGAGAGTCCTCTGGGCATCCAGGGTTGAAAGCCAGTGGGATGGTCTATGGTTGAACATCTCAAACTCCAATGTGCCTACGAATCATCAGAGGACTTTGTTCAACTGTAGATTCTGATTCAGGAGATCTGGGGGAGGGTGGGAGGCTGAGACTGCTTTTCTACTGAACTCCAGGTGATGTGGATGCTGCTGGCCCATGGACCACACTAAAAGCCTTAGAAGGAAAGATGCTGCTGGTCAGTTAGAGGGAAAGGTTTCCTTTCTGCTTGGTGACCACGTGGCAATCTGTCTGTCCTCCCTCCCACCCCTAATAAACACAGTGGGAGTTGTAAAAACCCATTTTACAGAGCAGGAGACTGAAGCCAGTGAAGTGACCTGCCCAAGGCCACACAGCCAAGAAGCAGTAGTGGGACTTGGACCTGGTTTTTTGAGACCCCAAATCCAGTGCCTTTGCCTTCATCAGCTGCCTGACTGAGGCCACTGTGGGTATGGGGATTAAGTGGACTTGAAGCTGCATCCAGGCCTTTCCTTGCCCTGGCTGTGTGACTCTAGGTGGGTTTCTTAACCTCTCTGGGCACAGGGAGGGGCTGATCGTGATACTGGATGCTTGAGGGCCTCTTGCAGGGCTTGCCTCATGGAGGATACCCACATCCAGGAAGGTTCCTTCTCCAGTACCTAAACTTGGGGATGACACTTCAGGGGCCCCACCCTCACAACAACCCTAGGGGTCATGCAGTCCGGCCCTCAGCTAGATCAAAGGGAAGGCAGGAGTGGGGCCAATCTGGGTGCAACTGCATTTTGCCTTGACAGCATTCAGCTTGTCTGTCATTAGTCAATACACTGCTGGAGGATTTCAGAATCAGAATCATTGTCATAGTCACAGTCAGTGCTTAGCCTCTGACACAGCTCTCAGCTTTCTTTGCACCAGTCATTGCTTTAAGCCTTTCCATCTACAACCTCATTTGATCCTCACACTTAAGTTATAAGGTAGGGGCTATTACGTGTCCCATTTACAGATGAAGAAATGAAGGCACACAGAAAAATAACTTGCCCCAGGTCACCCAATGAGCAAGTAGCACAGCAGGAATTTGAACCCAGGCTGTCTGGCTCCAGAACTGCTCCTAACCACTGCACTATACTGCCTTTCAAATAATTTATGTGCGAGATGCAAATATGCCATGTCTCCCGATGTCCTCTGAGCTCCCCAGGGACAGAGGCCCTGTCTCTCTTGTTCCCTGCTGTGTCCCTAGGTCCCTGAACAAGGTCTGCACACAGCAGAGGCTCAAGAAATTGTTCTGGAATGAGGGAATGAGTGGGCTGGCTTAATCTCTCCCATTCCACATCCTGGCCACGTGAAACTCAATCAGCCATGACTGTCAGTGGCACTGAGGGGTGTGTGTCCATCTGTCTCTCCCACTAGGCTGTGAGTGCCATGAAGACAGGAATAGAATCTGGGGTTCTCAATGCCATATCCCTAGAGCCCGGCACTCACCCTGGTAAACAGCAGGTGCCAAATAAATGTCTGCCATAGAGTGAAGGTCTCAGTGGAACTGAAAAGGGAAGCAGGGGTGTGCATACGTGTTCTAGGGGAGCTGGCTGGAGAGCACGGTACTAAATAATCATGATTCTACGGTTCTGCCTCTGGGAGGTTTAACCACATCAAGCTCTTTATCAGCATGGATCCCTGGGAGGATCCCTATATTGTATTTGTATTTATTACCATCCCTATTTTATAGCCAGGGAAACTGAGGTTCACTGAAAACCCTGCCAAAGGACAGAGATGGGATTTGAACCCAGGTCTATACAATTCTCGGCTTATGTCATTTCTACTCCACCAAGGGCGCCTGATGACTAAGTAATTTGTGTTCACCCTCTCACTGTCAGCATTTGGCCCAGTTCCTGGCACACAGCAGGTGGTCAACTATTTTTGGAACATGAGTGAATACTAATGCTCACCACCTCGTGCTGGGGCACATAGTAGGTGCCTGGCACATAGTAGGTGCTCAGCAAACATCTACTGGATGGACCCATGAGTGACTGTGTGAATGGCCACATGTCCCATGCGGGCGTTGTGGACTGGCTGTTGCAGTAGCTTCTGCTTTTCTCCCTGCCACCCACCGGCAGACCTGAGCGCTAAGAGACACTTGGCTGACAGTGCCACAAGATGGATGCACGCCCGGCGGCCTCATCTCCCCACCGACTGGCCCCGCATGGCCTTCCATAATGCAGTCCATTAAAAGGCTTGTAAATTTTCATACACGAAAGCCTACCATGGCGTCAGCATAGACTAATTGTTGTTAAATGTGTGGGAATGTTACCGCCACGCCGCTGGAGTGATCACTCTTCCCAGCCCGGCCCAGACGCCGACCCATTCCTCTGCAGGCGGAAAGCTTACAACGTTCGCACAAGGCCAAAAAGCAATTCGTGTCAAAAAGATCAATAATATAAAAATAAAGCATGAGAATTCTAGTTAAAGGGAATGTCATATAAATATGTGGTTCACGTCCATGATTCCAAGATTAAAAAAAATCAATCAATATCGTTCTTTAGATGATGTTATTTCTAATGAGAAATACCCGGAACAACTGCAAATAACTGCTTAACTGGGGGAAAAAAGCATTAATAATTTACTTTATAAGGCATATGATACCGAATGAAAGAGGATCACTGCTGGTTCTTAATTTGGTTGTAATGCAGCGTGACACGTTCAATGACGCTTTGGTGGGTTCTTAATATTAAATTCAGAAAGATGTTCAGCTCATTCTAAGTTTTACCCCAAGCTGGGCAGGGTAAAGCCAAAGGGGCAAGACTCGTTATGAGAGCCAAGGAGACTTGCATCATCAAGGTTATTAAGTCATCAAAGAGGAGATGGTAGGGAGTGTGTGTGCACGTGTGCAAGCTAGGAGCAGTGGGAGGGACAAAAGTCCTCACTGCATCTTGCAAATGACACCTTGTTTACTGAGCAATTACTATACGTCAAGTTCTGGGCTGGGTGTGCAGACCTGGGTTTGAATCCCAGTTCCCATTATGGGTCGGGCTTCCCTGGTAGATTCTATCTGAAAAAGCTCAGTGAAGTCACATCTGAAAGGCATGCGTCTGGCTGAGCGATGAGGTCCTCCCCAGCCCTAACCAACTGCAAGTGTCCAATTTTAGCCCTCAATCTAGAATCTATATCCTCAGTGCTTCCTGCACCCCAGGCCTCTCTTCAGCCCTTCAAACTGAGGTTTGCATCTTCCACCCTCTGCCCTGTTGGTAAAGAGCTGTGTGAGCTTAGGCAAGCAGTCAATCTCTCTGAGTCCCAATTTCTCACCTGTAAGAGGGGACGATACCAGAAGCACCTCTCTCACCATGTTGCTAAGAGGTAGTGATGTGGGAGAGGCTTTGCTAAAGGCTCAATAAACTTTGCTGGCTGCTGAGCCTCAGTGACCTCACCTGAGAAATGGGAGAGACCAGAAGCCTACTCATGTTCAAGGAGTGCATATGCTATGTGCTGGGCTTTGTTCCTGGAGCTTTTCAAGTATCAACTCAACCCTCACATCAATCCTGTGAGGTGGGTACTATTATTATCTCCATTTAAAAACAAGAAAACTGAGGCCCAGAGAGGTTAAGTGACTTGCCCAGGGTCACACAGCCAGGAAGTAGAGAGCCAAGATGCAAGTCAGTGCCAACCTGTCTCCAGAGCCCTTGCTTGCCCCCAGTACTTGTCTTTCCCAGTGGGTTCTGCTGGTCAGTGAGGCCATTTCCTCCTGTCTTGCTGGCTGGTCAGGACTACATGCATCTAATGTCAGTTGTGGCCCTAACAAGCCTCACTTACAAAGGATGGTCATGCCAGTGCTAGGAGCCTCTAAAAAAGGGTAGTTTGGGGAGCAAGGGAATTATGACATCAAAGATAGCTGGAAGAGCAAATAATGTAAAAAGGCAGAAAAAGCGGGGGGGGGGGCTGTAATTAAATTTCAGCTCAAAGGGAAGGGCAGGAATCTTGCAGGTACATGCAGAACAAGAGGGGAGCACAGGGACCAAATTACAACATGGCATGCAGGGCTGGCTGGGGGACTGTGGCCCGGGCAGGCAGAGACATGTCTGCCTCAGGTGATCTGAGCCGTGAGAAACCCCTCCATGCCCTTCTCAGGCAGCTCGGCAGCGGGAACACGGATTGACCTCAGAATCCTGTACTGGGTTAGGACCTCCTTCCCTGCCCATGACTGCCTGGGAGGGAAAAAGGGATACTCAGCGTTTGGGGCTGGAACAGATGGCATAGAAGCCACTGATGACTTCAGGCTTTGGGCATTGGATGGAGGTGGTGGGCAGGGGCTCAGGTAGAGGGTACAAGGGGTACAGTCTCCTCCTCTCAGTCATCTCTGAAAGGCCAGGCACACCCTCCCCCATGTCATCTGGTAAGCAGTTGGAGGGATCCTATTGAAACCTGAGTCTGGTCAGCTCTAAAGTCTCCTATGGCTCCCACCTAATTCTGAGTCACAACCAAAGCCCTGGAAGTAGCCCCAAGGCCTGAATGATCTGGCGCCTGTAAAGATGACTTATGCTAAGTGTCACTCTGGGTAAGTGTAATGGCTGTGCTGTGAAAGGTGGAGGGGGTGGGGAAGTTGGTTAGGGAGGGTTTCCTTATTCCCTGAGGATCTGACACTTGAAAGGAGTGAATCAGGCAAAGAGAATAGCAAATACAAACACTCTGAGGCAGGAACAAGTTAGGCTGTCTGCTGGCTGAGGGGAGAGGCAGGCAGGGGCCAGATAGTAGTAGGGCCCGCTGGCCTTGGATTTCTGCCCTAAGGACTTTCATCATCCACACCACCCTCCTGGGCCTGAATCCATGCCCCCTCACTTCCTTTCCGCCGCAGGTACAGACCTGGGCACTGGATGGGTGCTGGCCACTTCCTCTGTGAACCCTGATTTCCTCACATGTAAAAGGGGGTACTCACAGAACCTCTCCCTGATAGATATTATGGAAAACACATGACATAACCATTAGAAAGTATGCAACATATAGTAGATGTGCAAGAAAAGTCACTTGGGGAGACTTCTCTAACAAAGGCAAGGCCCGCCTTTAGTGCCAAGGCTGGCTGCTTACTGAGAACGGTGGGCAATGAGGCTTTAGTGTCACCCAGATCAGGAGGCAGCGCTGTGGGCAAAAGAAGGATTTTCCAGCTGTTTGCCCATCTGAAAGTGAGAGGGACTCAGGGTAGGCAGTGTTGGGTACCTTTGGCTGGGTGAGGCCTGCAGGGAAGGCTCTGGAAGGCTTTGAACTACAGCAGATCATAATACCTTACATCTCTGACCACCGTGGCATCCCTAAACCCATGTGAATCAGGGGGGACAAGTGTCCCCATCCCACTTTACAGATGGCACAGTAGAGGATATCTGACTGGATATCTGATTGGCTGAATCATCAACTCACCCAACATTCACGGCAGAGCTGTCAAGTTGGAGGGCACAGTGCTCTGCTTTGCCACCTAGATGACCTGCAGGGGTAGCAGGGAGACTCCCATCTCTTGCTTTCTTGCAAATCTCTATTTCAGCGCTACTTCTCTGCTCCTCCATAAACAGACCTTCCACGGGGTCTGCTCTAGACAACCTTGAGCCATTGGGGTTTTTCTCAGAGTTGTGCCTCAATCCCATCAGAAAAAACACAAAGGAGAAGAGACAAAATCTTCTGAACTGTTGACACTCCCCACCTGGGCATCTGCAGGGCAACACCAGGCATAAGAACTTGGTGCTGGGGGGAAATGTTTTGGGAAGGCTGAAATCTGCTAAAAGGCTGACGGATGGGAGAAGAAAAGGGAGGAGAAGGTGGAAGAGAGGAGGGGAGAGGAGAGAGGCAGAAGAGAGCTGAGAATCAGGGGAAAGAGGGGAAAGAATTGGCACTCTGCAAATCTTGGCTATTCTGGTGATCTGCTGCTGTGTAACCAGCAGCCCCAAAATGGAGTGGCCCAAAACAATTACTTCTTATTATCTCTCATGCTTTTGTGGGTTGATGGGGCTCAGCTGGGCAGTTCTCTTGTCATTTCTCAGGCGGCCACAGCCAGGTGGCAGCTACAGCAGCAGTTGCCTGATGGCTCGACTGGGCTGGATGGCCAACATGGCTCCTTGACTTGTGCCTGGGGCCTTGGTGCTCCCAGCCCCTCTCCTCCAAATGAAGTCTCATCCCACAGGGCCTGTCCATACAGGTTGGGCTGGAAGAGGCAGGAGGCAGAACTGCCAATCCACTGAAGGCCTCCACCTGGTACTGGCAGAGGGTCACTTCCATTACATTCTATTGGTTGAAGTGGACACAGGCCCAGATTCAAAGAATGGAGACACAAGCTCCATTTCTTATGGGGGAATGCCAGACACAATGGAGTTATGCAGGGGATGGGAGGTATTGTGTGAAGCTCGACAAAGAAGCAGAAGCTCTGGGAGGAAATCAAGAGGCCTCCCATGAGCTCTTGACATGACTGGCCTTTTTTTGATCACAGGGACTGAACCCCTAGTGACATTCCTTAAGGGCAGCGATAGTATCACACCATCTTTGGACCGTCCGCAGCTTTCACCTGGAGCCTGGCACATAGTAGGTGCTCCATGAGTATTTGCTAAGTGGACCTGTGAGGCACCCAGTAGAAAGGAGGTCCTTCTGGGGCTGACACAAATACTTGCCCTCCCCCACATCAAGAGGCATCTAGTTGACTGGCAGGTCATGACCTTCACTATGTCCAGCATTTAGAACAACACTTGATATGCAGTAGGGCTTCCGTAAAGGTTTGTTGAGTGAATAAATGATTGCAGGGATTCAATAGATGATGCATATGTCTCTTAGAAGTGGCACCTCAGTCTCATCTCTAAGCTCCTAGAGGGTAGTCATGCTGCACAAACTCCCTTGGACCCTGAGAGGACAGAGAGAGAATATCTTGGCCCCATGCCACCAAACACACCCACCATGATGAGAACAAATGACTTGCCAGCCACTTGACAGAGGATCTCACTGAACCTCACGCAATCCTACGAACCGTCATGAGGAAACAGTGGCTCAGAGACATGAAGTCACCTGCCAAAGTCACATAAGTTTGTCAGTATTCGGGTGGGACTCAGACTCTGGGTGTCAGACCCTGGGTGGTTAGAGGAGGCATCAGCCCCCTTGGTTCCCAGACTGCAGTGTTTCCATCAGGCCCAGGTTAATGTGTCTGTGGGGGTTTTCAGCCAAAGGGTTTTCTATCATGCAGGCCACATGCCCTTCCTGGTGGAAGAAGAAGGAAGCAGAGAGAAAAAAATCTTGCAGTGGCCCTGCCGTCTTCCTGGCTGGGCCAGTACACACCCTCCTTAGAAAAGTTTCACCTCTGGTTTAGCATAACAAAACTTTTAATTTAGATGTTTTCATCTCTCTCTCCAAGTAAAAATAAGTTTAAAATAATGACTGTAATAAATGAAGGTAATTAATTGTAGTTTGTTCCTTTACTGTCTAGTCAGCTTAATTTTACCTTTTCAACTAATAATGAGAAAATAATTTTTGTGCTCGGAGGGTTAATGATATGTAACTGCGAGAGCTGCTAATTGCATGTTGCAATCCATCCATCAACAACCCCATCTGTGCGACTTGATTATGTTTGCTAAATTATTGCTTTGAATTATCTTTCATAAAGCAACTTTTGTAATTAGCGGGGCTTTCGTCTTGCTCTTTTCTCTGTGCGCAAGGATATTCAAACTTTGGCCATTTCAAGCTGTCTCCATTAAGCCACCTTCTCTGGCTGTCTTTGTTTGCCTGAGCAGGGGGAATCAAGACTGTCCTTTAAGCAATCAAGGCGGAGAGAAAAACCTTCCTTGATTCACAGCAGGGCAAATTCACTTCCTCTCCCCACCCCTCCCACCAGCGCTCGCGCGCGCGCACACACACACGCGCACACACACACACAAACACACACACACACACACACACACACACACACGAAAGAAAAAGAAAAAAAAGGCCCACACCTATATGGAATGAAAAGATAAAAAGGATGCCCAGATTCTTTATATACCAGGGCTGGTGGAGCGAAATTAAGGAATGAACTTGAACACGTTATATTTCAACAAGAGGCCCACACTGGGGAAGAAGGAATGACGGGTACGATATTCAGCCCTGGCGTTTTATGGGCTACTTTATGTGACTCGAGACGGTGTTTGCCTCAGGGAATATTCCTGGGAGGTGATTAATGCCCACTTGGGAATCCTCAGCTCTGAGCCCGGAGCCTGGTGGATCGCGAGAGGGAAGCGGCATAAAGGATGAACCCTCATTAAAAAAATTAAAATGAAAATCAAATTTGGATTATAAGCGGCTTGTGCGTGAGCAGTTTGTTCTGGACGAAGAAGATGCTTTTTATTAACACCTTTCTTTGGCGGCGTTTCTCCCCGGAGGCGCGGGGAGGGACATGGCGGCCGCGATGGATTAGTCAATAGATCATGAGGAAAGCAGGGGTTTCAGGAATAAAACTCCAGACAAATGTAGTCTTTTTGGTACATTAAAGGGACGATGGAAAGCCCTCTTCAGAAAATTAACGAAGTTCTTTGGAGATCCTCAACTATTAAAACAGTGTGAATTCAACATGCCACATAGATTTGGAAATGAGAATTCAGCTTCGTCTTCCCTTCTAGACCCACTAAAACTTTCTGTCCCTCAGTGAGTTACTGAATACCAACTGTGTGCCAGATACTGTGTCAACTGCCTCCAGCCTTAGTTCTTTGAATCCCTACTATTTACTGCATTTGCCAGAGGAGGAAAGCTGCAGCTCAGAGAGGTTAAGGAACCTCTTCCCAGCCACACAGCTGGGTAAGCAGCACGGCTGAGATTCAGGCCAGGCCTGTCTCAGTCTGATTTGCACGTGCTTTCTGCCACGCTGCACCGGCGTTTTCTCTGGATCATCACCTAAACATAACATTGAACTCTTTCTTCTACTGAAAAGATGACGTAAGTCACACCTGTTTCCTTCAGGGATAGAAAGCCCCCTTCTTTTGGAGAAAAGCCTTGAACAGAAGCGGTGGATTCCCGCCCAAGCAGAGCAGAGGCACTGGAGGTGACTGATCACTGGAATAATAAAATAACCAGGACTACTAATATAAAGCAGTGTTCTAAGCAGTCCACGGTTATAAACTTTGTTCTTCCCCAGTCATGACCCTATGAAGGAGGTATAATTATTACCCAGTTTTACAGATAAGGAGACAAAGGCACAGAGAGGCTAAGGCACAGACTTGCCTAAGTCAAACAGTGAGGACCTGGCAGAGGCAGGGTTCAAACCCAGGCTGGCTCCGGAGTCTGCTCTTTATTGCCCGGCAGCTCTCTATGTGCCGGGCATTACATTACACCCTTTCCCTGCATAATTTCTCAGTCCTTAAAACAACACAAAAAGATCGGGAATGTCTTTATTACCATGAACAGATAGGGAAACTGAGGCTCTAAGTGGCTTAGAGAAGCTCCGTCCGTACCAGCCCAAGCAAGGGAACAGCTGAGAAAGGGACGCTCAGTGCCTGTCTCTAGGCTGGGCAGAGAGATCAGCTGCCTGAGAGGGCTTGTGTACTGAGAAGCCCTCATGGGACCAGGGCCTGGCAGATGGGAACCTCTTTTTTAAAAACACAAAGCCATGACAACAAATTCCCAACATTATCGGTCTTTCTGGTTTGTTCCCCCCACCACCCACCCTGCCCTGCTGCCGGCCCCTTTCAGCTCAGGCACCTCACAACCAAATGAATCAATACCGGATGGCCCTATAAATAAATAAGCACATCAGTCAACTCAGTAATAAAATGAAGGGATGAAAAATATGGAAATCAGCGACATTTGTGTAAACCCAGTTATTGTTTACTTTAATATTGCCTTATGTGCTTACGCGGTTCCAAAGAGACAGATTTAAAGTAATGTGGTGCTTGGCGGACAACAGACTTAAAATGCATCTCCACTGGAGAGCTCGGAGAAGGGCCTATCCTTCCAAGGTCCTGCCTGAATCCAGGGGAGACTGAGAAGAGCCCCCCCCGAAGATGGAACATTTGACAAACGGTTTCCCCTTCCACTACCCTGCTTCAGTACAACTCCATTCTCTTCCTAGCCTGTCTCCCTTGCCAGCTGGACAAGTGGACAGTCTCAGAATCCTGGTCACAAAGTCAAGCCAAGAGGAGAAATGGGGGAGGTTCAGCCCCATGACAGGGCTCCAGGAAGGCAAGAGAAACAACTAGCTGAAGACAGCTCAGCTGCCGCCAAAGGAAATAGGGCCCAGTGGGTTGTCAGGAGAGAAGGTCAACAGTATTGTTTCTATACTCAGATAGTGGGTCAGTAGAGGGGATTTCAGGGTGGAATGGTAACTATTTGGACTTATTTGCAAGACTGCCTTAGAGAATCAAAGCTGAGCAGAATGCCAGGGGACAGCAAGTCACTGAGTTCAAACCTCTTGATTTTAAAAATGGGAAACCAAGCCTGGAAGGTGAGGCGGTTTGTTCAAGGTCACAGATACTGTATATAGCAGAGCTGGTGTAAGGCTGGACAAAGTCTAGGGAGAGGGAGATTTCTTGGGATCAGACACTGAAATCCCATCAAACAGAACAGAGAACCCATTCTCATCATGTCACCACTGGCTGATCTGGAAAGAATGGGGTGGAGTTTGCGATGGGGATGGGCAGGTTTCTCCCAAGCTTCCAGAGGCAGCTGGCCTCCTTTGGCAACTCCAGGTGGGATAGGAGAGGGAAGCAGGGAATGTTTTTGTGACATGCCATGGGCCTTGGGTCTTACCTCAGCTTGGAAGCTTTTTAATACAGGAGCCACCATCTCTCTGATTTCCTGAAAAAGAGATCAGCGAAGAGTTCACCACAGTGCCAGGTGGGACACCCCCATGTCCCTTGCTTGCAGTGCACTGCTGTCCCCCAGGCCAGCATTTCCCAAATGTGTCCCGTGGAATGTGCACTCCATGGGATTTCATCAGGGTTTCTCATATATACACCTACACACAGACACACACACATGTATACACACATAGGGTGCCAAGCCAAATCAGCCTAGGAAATAAAGTCCAACATCAAGTTTCTTCCCTGCAGGACTTTTTGGAGACTTTAGTGTAATGCACATTGGGAATTTCTGGAAGAGGGAGGGAGGAAGGAAGGAATGTTTCCCAAATAGATCTGATTATGGAATTTTTTAAATATGAAGTGCTCATGGGACTTGTGGTGTATCATGCAACTGACTCTTGCTGAACGGGTGGCCTCGAGTCTCCACACCCAGCACCATGTCACCAAAGTCCCTTCATAAAAACCTTCTGTCCTTCAAGCATTTGCTTAGGGCTGTCTCCTTCAGGTGGCCATCTCTCTCTGCTTCCCCACCCAACTGCCCTTCTCTGGCAAACACTCCATTTTGCATTTTAGCAACATTACTTCTATACTTGTCTCTCTGTCCTCTCCAGAATGTACAGTTTCTGGCACCCCCATGGTGCCCAGCTCAGAGGAGAGGCTCTGTAAATGTCTGATAAACTCTATGGTAGTGGGGTGTCTTCAGAAGGGGGCCTCCTATTTCTGGACTCTGATTTTCTGCCTTTCACAAGTGATCTTGAGGTTCTCAGCTCCAAGGGCTCCCCTGGTTGGCTCCTGTGAGTTCTTCCCTGTGTGCAAGAGGGAGGCCTTTTAGAACCTAGTGTTCTAACCCTAAATGCTTCAGTTTCCTCTGAGACCCACTGGTGACTCCATGACTGCTGTCAGTCAGGTCCCACAAGAAAGCCCTGTGAAAGGAGGAGTTGAGGGGGGCTCGAGACTAGGGGGAGAGAGGGGACAGTAGAGAGAAGCAGGAAAGGAAGATGTGCACACAAGAATACATACATTCAGGTAAAGAATAAATCCCTTAATTAAGAAATAAGGTTGTGCTTCTGTCTCTGAAAATGATCCCTCTTCTGGGTCCTGGGTACCCCTCCTCACTGCCTCACTGATTGGTGTCCTCCAGGTCTCCTTGGAGCTGGTGACATACTGATGGTATGTTTGGCATCTTCAGGAGGGACATAGGGAGTGCATGCGAATCTAGTGGATTTGATCGTAAGGAACTCAGGTGCATGGGCTGAGCCATGGAAAAGGAAATGCATAAAAACCCAGGTCCCAGGTTGTGAACTCAAATGCCCACAGAGGCCAGGGCAGAGGGAGTGGACATGAGGGAGGCAGGCTGGGAGGCAAATATCGGGAGAACCCAAGCACCATGTAATGGAGGTAGCAGCTGCTCAGCTCTAGCTGGTGACTGCCACGTGGGCATGGAGCCTCCATGTGACCAGATCCACCAAAGAGTCTCAAAAGATACTGGAAATCTGGGGTTTTGGGTGAAATCTTCTGTGATGGCAAATGTTGGTAACTTAGTGTAAAACTTGAACGACTTTACAGACCAAATACAACATATCAGCAGGTTAAACCTCTGGTCCATGTTCAGGAAATGTTAGTGATGGAAGGGGCCTCAGAAATCATCTCTCCAGTCCCCTGATTTTTCAGAAGGGGAGACCAAGGTCCTGAGAGAGGCTGGCTTGCTCAAGTCCGGCAATGAGTGAGTGGCTCAGCTGGAATTTGAATACAGGTCAACAGACAACCCAAATAAGCTGTCTGCACAATGCCACACTCAAGGGGATTCAAATCTGAGGGCCAAGGTGGGGGTTGGTGGGCTTTGGGCTAATTCCTACCATTTCTAGAAGCCCCCTGTCCTGTACGCTTCACCCCTGGGGGAGAGGCTGAGCATAGGAACCAGCGGGAGGTGAGTTGGGCACCAGCCAGATGATGTTCTTAAATAAAGCCTTGGCATGACTCTCCCAATCAGGAGAGACTAGTTCCAAAAATGAGAATTTTCAGAGGCGCGACTATAATAGGAATGGAAACTTATTCCTCCTAATTACATAATTGCATAATTATGCAGTATTAAAATTATGTAAGCCGAACTCAGAGGCTTAAAACCTGGCCTGGATTTCCCTCATCACCTGAGGGCTCCCATGAGGCCTGGGGGAGGAGGACGAGATGGAGGGTCTGTGCTGACCAGGGAGAGGGCACGTAGGGCTGGGAAGATCTAGGGCCGCTTCATTTCTGCTTCCCACAGAATGGAGAGTCAGAGGCAAAGCTTCTGGTACCCTCTTTCTGGGCAGAAAATCAGTTTAAATACCAAGCTGTTCTCTGTTCTAAGAAGGAAGCAAAGAATGCTCAGCATCACCCATGCCTTCTTAGCTCCGGGAGTCAAGTCCAGGACTTGACTTGGCCTTTTTGAAGCCGCAACACGGGAGACACTTGATTCTGAGATTCTCACTCCTTCTCCAGGCACACCCTCCCTCAGCTCTCAAACCTGAGATTCCTTCCAAACTTGCTCCATGGGCAAGTTCTAGCTATAGTCCACTTCCCCCTCTTGCCTGGAAGAACTGAAGATACTTATGACTTGTGATGAGGATTTCACAGCTCGAAGACTTGACCCCTCTGTGCTCATGTAGCCCAATTCCTGGGTAGGTCTACCTCTTCTCCATCTTTCCATGGCCTCCTCCTCCATCAGCAAGATGGCAATAGGACCCCTGGGTGATTCTAACAGGCACAGTGGAATTAACATCTCCAGAGTAGAATCAACATCTGATACTTCCAGAATGCCAGATCCTGCCTCACCCTCCTCCAAGATCCAAGCCACCTGAGCAGGTTAGGACAGAGAGGTCAACTATTAACCTCTGCTGACCACAGAGAAGCACAGTTGGCTTTGGGGGCAGTCAGGGTCTCTGTTTCCCAGTGGCTCTGATGTGTCACATCCTTGATAACATTATGTGGAATCAGAAGGCTTTATTTTTCCTATTTATATTTATTCCATCTTTTTTTTTTTTTTAATCTGAGCAGCAACAGGGGGCCTAATAGAGAAAGTAAAGGAATTAACACATTCGACCCTGTAAAGAACAAAAACATGTCCATTCTAGTCTTTTCCCCTGGTGGGCCCTTCTGTTGTGGGGGTGGGGGGACAGGACTGGTCATTATCTGGACCAGGCTCATGGCATCTGGGAAAGACAGAGCTGGTGTCTGGAGCTGCGAGGCAAAAGGTAAAGGGGAAGAATGGGGCCTGTTTATGGCAGGGGGAGGCAGTTTCAGAGGAGACTGAGGGAAATCCCAGGGAGGGTGGGGGAGCCTATAGCTGCCCTCTCCCAGATACCAATGGAAAAGCAAAATAAAATCAAGAACCCTAGACAAACTGTCTTTGCTGTCAAGGCCAAGTGTTTGACTAGAGATGAATATGGGGGGAAATGGATGTTTTAGGGAGCCCCTCAGAAACAATGATTTCAATGGAGAAGCATCCTGCCCTCACTTTAGATAGCACCGCTGAGCACCACTATACCAAGAAACACCCAAAGGTTGGGGGCTGTAATTTCGCTTTGTGGCTAATTAGCTTCTTTTCTTGTTAGTCACTTATGTCTACAGTTTCCAAAATATAGTTTGAACAGAGAAAAATCTGCATTCCTACTGAGTTAATTCTATAACAGCAAATATACTGTACCTCAGGTACATTTTTCTTAAATTCCCGGCGGAGTTCAATTAAATGTTTATGAGAATGTTCACTCTCCTCCTGCCGTGCAGACAGCTCGGAAGCGACGGAATTAAGCTCCTTCTGAAACAATAATAAAAAAAAAAAAAAAGAGAGAGAGAGAGAGAGAGAAAAGAAAAAGATTTTTTTCCCCTCCTTTTCCTTTTTAATCATTGTACAAAACAGCATTCTGAACAAGTTTTCTTAACTTACAAAGCTGAGAAAAGACAGGATATTGACTCCTGGCACAAATGAATAATTTACAAAACGGGATGCAACCGAAAAAAAATCCAGGACAGCTTTTTTTGCTCATCGGAAGATCAATAATCTCCCATAAAGTTGGGTGGAGTTTTTTTTTTTTTTAATCTCTCCCCCACCCCCCTGCCCCACCTCTTAAATTTCCAAAGGAGTGATGGCATAAGCTTGTCAGTAACTGTAGAAAACATCTCCAAACCGTGTCAAAATAGTAAAGTGCGGCATATTGTATGGGCATATTATAGTGTAAGAAAGTGCTGTCGACAGCTTTCATATATCAGAGGTGGGAACTGTTCCAACTATGACTTACTTACACTTAAGGGTTCATAAATACGCCTTTTAAGATATAGATGGCTTTTTAATTTCAGTAGATTTTGGAAAAATGAAGGTGCCAATAAGAAGCAAGCTGACCTTTTGTGTATCCTGCAGTAAATCATTTAAGGTTCACTTCAAGTATAAGAAATATTTCACTGAAGACTCCTGGATTCAGAAGAAATGGATTGGAAGGCGCCTTGCCTGCTTATGTGCAATGACGGCGCCAGACCAGGTTTTTACAGGATGTACCGTCGAAGGGGAAAAAAGAGAGTGAGGGATGGAAGGGGGGCACTGCTCCAGCTTACACACATCACAGTGTCTGGTGGTCGTACATGTATATTTGATCACTCCACTCTTGGCTTTCTTCGCTTTAATGGTGGCAGTCTCGCAAGGGGAGTACAATTCACCATGAGTTGTCATGGGTTTCATTTGCATAATTCAAGAAATGCTCTGTTTATGTGGTCTGCTGCTTTCTTGCACCATCCTGAGATGGGCTTTTTTTCTGGACCATAACTCGAGGAGCATTTCTGTATATATCACCCGATTATATTTGCAGCAATCAAGCCCCATAATTTCCTAAATCCGGTGATGCAATAAATTTCTGCAATCAGATTTATTAAAAACACACACGCAGATGCAAGAGTGTATTTCTAGGGTGAACTCTTTAATCTAACATATGTATGATGAGGCCCGGCACCGTGTTGAAAGACCCCATTTGTCATCGCTAATATGCATTCATCTTGCACACACAATGAAACACTTTTACCATTAGATAATGAAATAAAAGTACTATTAACCCGCTGCAAATCCTTTTCCCTGTAAGAGACGAAATGCATGGTAATTGTCTTATATCATGTCTGAGTCGGTAAATCTGCTCTATAGCAGTTCACCATAGCACCATAAACCTTATACCCATCAGAGGCTGGAGAGCCTACCCCAAGCCCAGCATAAGTGTCTCTGCCTATGGTGCCTTAGGGAAAAATTGGCAGGGGAATTCTATTTCTGGAAAATGTCTAACCTCTTTGGAGAACCATGGAACTAGAAGACAGAAGGTCAAGGCATAAAAGTAGCAATTAAAATAGAAGGGCAAGGGAATCAGAAATGTGGTGCTCTCCAAGGTGCTGAAGTCAATTCTATGCCAGAGCAGTAGATACACCAACTTGAAGGTGCAGGCTTTTCTGGAACAAATGCTCCATGGAATTTTATGCCAGGTGAAGAAGAAGGTATCATTAGAGAGGAGAGCCAGAAACAGTTTCTGACAGTCCACCAAAGTGACAAAAGAAAAAAGGGAGACTTCTGATTTATCATCATTTAAAAATAATTATAGTTTCCAATAAAGAAACTACAATCGACCACA
Organism: Ursus maritimus; assembly: GCF_017311325.1. NCBI lineage: Eukaryota > Metazoa > Chordata > Mammalia > Carnivora > Ursidae > Ursus > Ursus maritimus. Next base: position 21,461,335 of record NW_024425897.1, read on the forward strand.
ACCAAAATATTGAGTGATGAGGGAGAGATCTGCAGCAAAAGGACTGATCAAAGGTAGATAAAATTCAACCAGGTGGTGCAGCCAGGTGGACAGAACCTCACTTGGCAGCAGAGAAGGAACTGGAGTGCCATGGTCAATGTGAGTTGTGATAAAATGCTCACAGTTTTCCTTAGTTTTTCTCATCTCTCTTGGAGACAAAGATGTGATTGGTCTGCAGACCAAGCAGAACTGGGACTTGGGTTGACATCACTTGGTTTTGGATTAGCATGTATCTGACATGTTCTAATCTCTGGGACACTGCCCCTCCCCACACCACAGCAACCAATATACCTGGTTGGTGTTAGACTTGGACCCCTCAGTTAAAACATCAAACCCAGGCTCTGAGAGGAAATTTCAGAGCAGGATAAGACCAATGATTTGATGTTTGTACCAGACAATTATGCTGTGTGACTACACTGAGTCCCTTCACCAGAACCTCCCAGGCTGCTGGTGGGTATAAATCTGTCTGCTGCATCCACACTGCAGACACGGCAGAGGTAACATCAGGCCAGGAATGTTGGCAGACCCCCAGCCCCAAGCCTACTGTAAGCCCAGCCTATGGTGTCTTACCCGTTGAGCCGCTGAAGAGCAAACAATGTCCGTGTTCTTCTCAACTTTGCCTACTTCTAATGCTCATCCTTCAACCCTGAATTCTTGCCACATTTCTATGGTCAGCTCACTAACAACAACATCATCAATAACAATAATAGTAAATAATAGTCATAATTACCATTCATTGGGTGCTTACATGTATCAGGCACCATTCTAAGCTCCTTACATACCTCATCTCATGTAATAAGTACATGAATGTGTCTGTTAGGTGATTCACAAAGGGACTAAGAAATAAATTACAGTCAATTCTAATAATTCAGGTGTGGATTATCCCCTTGGTGGATAATAAAGGCAAAATTTAATGCCCGGCTCTTCATAGGACTTCTGCTCCACTTTTCCACTAGCGGGGGGATGTTCAGGGAGCTTATTTTAAATGCTATAATTGTATAAACCATCAAGCACAGTACCAAGGGCTCAATAAATGTTGGCTGATATTATTCTGTTATTTAGATAAACTGAGAGCTCAGAAAACATCTCAGGTCTCACCAGTAGATCAGTGATTCTAAGAGTTCTGGGTTTCACAGGTCCATAAAAATATCACCAAAGAAAGAAAAAGGAAGACCAACAGAGTATGGCCAAGTTTTACTGCATCAAAGAAAAACATTAAAAACAACTCCCTCTCACCCTAAAAGATAGGATATTTGAACGTTAACAAAGCAAGAGGGCCAATAACAGAATCAACAAGAGTCTTTTAAAATAAATATACTTGGGGCGCCTGGGTGGCTCAGTTAGTTGGGCGTCTGACTCTTGACCTCAGCTCAGGTCTTGATCTCAGGGTTGTGAGTTCAGGCTTAGCGCTGGGCTCCATGCTGGGCATGGAGCCTACTTAAGAAAATAAAAAATAAAAAAATAAATACTTACAATAAAAAAGCTCACAGCTTTATACTTATTTTGAAGGAATGGAAAAAAACTCTCATAAACATAAACCAGTACTGGTCTGAAGCTGAGTTTTAGAAGCGGAGTTTTAGAAATGAGTGTCTGAGCCACTACTCACATACACAGCTAGCAGGGCCCTCCTTTGATGATCAAGCAGAACTCGGTTCCTCTCCCACCCTGGCCCTCAGCCCCCAGCCCTAGGGGAGCCATGATTAACACAGCCCCAGACTTTGGACCAGGCCCAGGCCGGGAGGAGACTCATCTGATTAACCTGCCATCAGCAGCAGACAGACAGCCCGGAGCCCGGCGCAGACCATTCAAATAATGATCATCATAAACAGCCCATTTGCAACTAAAAAGAAATAATTTTAATGAGCTTGAAGCAGATGATGGATGCAGCTGAGGCTCGGGCCAATGCACAGAGAAAAAGGAAGCTGGGATTGAGCTGCACCCTGGACCAGGAGCAGCAGGAAGAAACTGGGGTGGGATGGAAAGGCTCTTCTTGGGAAGATGGGATCTACAGCTCTGCTGCTTCCCCACCATAAGTGCCCACTGCCCAGCAAGTACCCCTAGCTTTGAGAGGTTCTGCCACCAGTGTGCTGGGCAACCTTGAGACTTAGACCTCCAAAGCACTGAAGATCTTGGAATGTATGAACCAGAAGGAAACTTTGGGGTTGTCCAGTCCATCATTGCCCAAACTTCAACCATACACACCCCTCTGGCAAGCATTTTGCCTACTGATATTCCACATGAATTACTATTTAATATTTATCTTCAAGTTGACTCCTATTTCTCTCTTTTTGATTGAGACATGTATAGCTTTAAGTTCAATCTTAAGACTGAATTTTAACACCCTGGCAACCATGGCCCAGATCAATAATAGAATGTTCATGTTCCTAGAACCTTAAAAGGCTACCTTGTGTCTCCTTGTGAGTACATCCCAAAGGTAGCCATTATTCTGACCCTAGCATCATACATTAAGTTTGCCTGTTCTCGACCTTCATAATAACCGCCCCCCCCTTTTAAGCTAAATAAGTACATTTGAAAAGGACACTTTTTTTTCCCCACTAGAGAATCCTAGGTCATAAACAGATGGCAGCCATTGAAATAAACTACAATGAAAACAAAGCACTGCTATTTGTCTTTGTTATAAAAGGAGGTTAGTTACCAAATGCTAGAGAGATGTTAAAGGTAGTGTAGCACCAGACATACTTTCTTCTTGTTAGGAGAAGGAATGGAAGAGCACTGAGAAGGAATAAGTAATCCTGTTGACATGAGTCGATCCCTCTAAAGCCAGGTTTACTAACTGCTTACAGTATTCTCATGTCCAGGAGTCAGTGTATGTCCCACACTTCAAAATTAACTGAATCTGATTCTGCTGTCTTAAAGATGAGGAAACTGAAAACACAGACAGCCTAGACTAGACTTAAGTCACACAGCTGCTTAAGAGGTTGGATTTTCTCAGGGAGAAAGGTGGGTCTTAGGTGGGGAAGGAAAACTGTTGGTTATCTCCAGGGAGGCAGGTTGAACATTCTCAGTTAAACTCTGTCTCCCAAGCAGGAGGGAAGAGGAATCTTACAAGAACACTTGCTTTTTTGGGGGCCCCTGGGTGGCTCAGTCGTTAAGCATCTGCCTTCGGCTCAGGGCGTGATCCCAGGGTCCTGGGATCAAGCCCTGCATCAGGCTCCCTGCTCCGCTGGGAGCCTGCTTCTTCCTCTCCTACTCCCCCTGCTTGTGTTCCCTCTCTCGCTGGCTGTCTGTCTCTGTCAAATAAATAAATAAAATCTTAAAAAAAAAAAAAAAAGAACACTTGCTTTTGAAATTTAACACCTGATCCTAAAGTGTCAACCACGTACAAAACTTCGGGCTAGATGTTATGTTCTCACAGGAGAAACACATAAGACATGATCTGAGTTGTGTATATGTATGTCAGTTCCCCCATCATATGCACACACAGTTCCCAGCTCCAAAGACAACCCCACTTTTGGGGGACTTAGACATGTCTCCCAAAAACCAACTCCAAGAAGACATCTTCTAAAAATAATGCAGTTACTGTTGGGGATCAGGGCTTAAGGAAGTGAGGACCTCAGGTGTCACTGGGTCCCTGTCAGCCCCTCCCATCTTATCCTCTCTTCCTTTCCTTCCCAGCCAGACTGAATTTCTTGCAGGAATCCAAATGCACCAGGGTCTCCCAACCTTATGGCTCCACAGACTTAATTCCCTTAGCCGGGATGATTTCATTCTTTCCTTGTGACTGATCTTATTCATCCTTTTGTCTCAGCTTAAATGTCCCCTCTTCCAGGAAGGCTTCGGAGACCCTCCCTTCCAAGTCCAGGCATCTCTTTTGTGCTTCTGCTAATCCTTTCAGATATTTGTTTGCCCTTTCAGGAAATATATGATAAAACATTACTGGAGTTTATTTTTTAAAGCCCTAGAACCTTGTTTTCGAATGAAATCTTACACAGAAAGAAGTTCCCTATAGAAAACAAGAGCTCATAGCTAACATTTCTGAGTTCCTATTAGTATATTTATGGTAATATTTATGGAGTGTACTGAGTACTGTATATACATTACCTCCTATAAGAATATGTGGCTGAAGTGATGGTTGAGACTCTAGTCCAGGCCTGGAAAACCAGGATGAGCAGTCACCAACTCCCCCAAACACACATATGGAACTCTGTTTTCTCTTTACTGTAGGGAGATCCAACCAGAGATGTTGGACCCTCATCCATCCATTCACCTGTCTGTCCATCCATCCGTGATCTCCAGTGTGCTAGGCATTAGATAAGGGGGAGGGCAACAATGAACCAGATATAGCCTGTATCCTCCAAGGGCTCAGAAACCAAGGTAGACAAGCTAGGGCATAAATAATTCTGGTAAAAGGGGACAAAGGCCAACATGTTGAGACATTATCTCCAGTGTATGCTTAGAGGAGTGAAACCTTAATAAATCTCCTGTCTTGCCTCTGAGGGGTTATGGAAACTGATGGGGCAAGGGAGAGGTAGAGTTTTACCTACCTCTTCTAATGAAATCACTGTGTGGTTCCCAACTTGGGCAAGGGCTGCCGGTACCCAGTAAGGTGTTACCTAGGATGGAAGCCCTTTATCCCACATCGATCCAATCACCCATCCATTTATCCACTCATCCATCCACTATCCATCTAATTAAACATCCATCCATCTATCCACCCCCATCCAATCATCCCTCCAACTAATTACTGAGCCACAATTCTGTGCCGGGTACAGGTATACAGAAACGAGCCAACACAGTGCCTGTCCTTGAAGAGTTCACAGTGCAGTGGAGAAGACAGGTCGATTCCAACACTGTGTGCCTAAATACAGTATGAGAAGTATGAAGAAAGTACATTTGGAACACAGAGAGCAAGGTGACTTCCTGTGACTGGGGGAAAGGGTCACCAAGATGGGAGTATTTGACCTGGGTCCAGAAGGATGTGTGTGTCAGGCAGAAGCTAAGAATCCCAGGCAGAGGGAATGGGATTATTGCAATAACCCCTAACGGGTCTCCCTGTTCCTGTCTTTGGTTTTATTGTCCTTAACATGTATCACTATCAAACACACTATGTATTTCACTTACTTATTTTAATCTGTGACAATGAAAACCCCATGAGAACAAGACAGATTTTGGTCCTTTCTTCCTTATTATACAGTCACTGCCTAGAACAGTTGCTGATACATAGTATGCACTCCATAGGTTTATTATAAAGATCCCTTGAGAACCAGATTGCAAGTAGGTAAAGTGATGGGCACAATGTCTAGGATCTTCAGTGTTCACACTCTCCAATGGAATGTCAGTCCCTTAGGGTGGGGACTGTGCCTGTCTCATTCACAGCTGTAGCCAGGGGTTCTAGCTCAGTGCCAAGTGCATAGTAGGCACTCAATAAACATTTGTGAATGAATGACTGTTAGCAGATATAAGCATGAGAGGTCCTTTGTGGCAGAAGCAAGGTGGGACCCTCTCTGTGCACACCAAATGTCTCATTCTGCATCTCTGGTCCATAGAGGCAGTCAGGGCTTGACCATCAGAGTCTCAGGCAAACAATGAGTAGAAGGGTTTCAGGTGATGCTGTGGGGCATGGTGGGAATGACACCTGCAGAAGGGCCTCAGAGACCAGCTCTAGGAGGAGGCTGCAGGGTGACCTGGGATGGAGGGCACATGCCGGCCTGCCATGAACAAGGAGACAAGACGGATGGCTCTGCAGCCTGCCGAGATGGATAACTGAGCCGCAGCTGAGAGACAGCCCGGTTACCAGAGCCATCCATCACTCCCTGCACCGTATGTAAATTTCAGATGCCAAGATGCATCAGGCCAATTATCCGAGGCTGGGGCAAGGGGTGGTGCCTAAGAGAAACAGTTCCCTGCCAAGCTAGCTTTACTGCATTCCATCAGCTGGGCTGGGGGTGATAGACAGTTCACATTCGGGTCAAAGAGCCCATTATGGGGAACGTGGCCAAACCTCGAGGCCTGGGTGTGTGGGTGAGGCTGCCAACACTCTTTAGCAAACTCCCGGTGCAGTGATAACAATAATATAATAACTGCCCCATAGAGGGCTTACTACACATATACTAGGTCCATTCTAACTGACACACAAAAGTTCATTTAATTCTCCCAATAGTGCTTGGCACATAGTGGATTCTCTAGAAACATCTGTTGGGGGAGCAAATGAATGGTCTGTGATTCAGGTGCCATTTTACACATAGTACCTGCACAGAGACAAAGCCACTCATCCAAAGTCACATGGCCGGGAAGTGGCATCATGGGGACTTGAACTTATGTCTTTCTGGGTTCTCTCCTCCAGATACTGACAGGACAAACTTTCCTTGACCTGTCTGTCCTTGACAAGGACTCATGTGGCCTAAAGATCAGGAGCATGGCTGGGCCTCTGTCCGTTCCATCTGTTTGTCCATCCACTTATCCATCCATCCATCCATCCATCCATCCATCCATCCATCCATCCACTTATACTCCTTTACTCAACTATTATTTAAGCACCTACAGTGTTGCCTAGAACAAGCCAGACCCAGATCCTGCCCTCATGGAGCAACGGGTCACAAAGGGAACACAGACAATTACAACTGTAGACCATCAGGCTGTCCTAGCAGCCCTCACAGCTCTGGCTTCCAGAAAATCCAGGTGGCAATTTGCTTCTCATTGGAGGCAGCCCAAGAACTGGCATTTGGCAGGCAGAGTAGGCTCAAGTTTGGACATTCTTGCTTACTGACTCTGTGAGCTTGGGCAGACCCCTGGCCTCTCTGCCTCTAGGGTTCACCGCTATTAAATGGACTCATGGCATCCACTCCCTCTTGGTGGTACAGGTAGGATGAGAGGGTTGTGGCTGGCAGGGTGTCCAGGTTGCAGGAAGTGCCCAGACAGGCTGGGGTGCTCAGGGGCCTCGGGTGTTGCTTGGGCTGGAGCCAATGCCAACCCTAAGGCCCCAAGGGAGTGGCAACCTTCTATGCCCTGGTGTTAGGCTGAGGCTGAGGGCTGTGGTGGGGACACTGTTCTCACCAGCAAATCCTATCAGCCTGATAGAACCATTTCTTATCCTGTCTACTGCTGCCACCTGGGCCAGGCCACTATCATTGCCTACCTGGGTGACCAGAGGAGCCTCCTCACTGGGATCCCGGCTGCCACCCTCAGTCCCTTCCACACCCAGCAGCCACAGGGATGCTGTTAAACCTAAGTCACATCCTGTCCCTCCCCTGCTCAAAACTCTTCCATGGCTCCCATTGACTGGGAGCCAAGACCAAAGTACTCACCAAAACATCACGGCTTCATGTGATTCATCTCTAGCCCCACTTCCTGCTACTTCTGCTTTGCTCACGCTCCTCTAGCCACATGGGGTCCTTGCTGGCTCTTGAACACATCAAGCACATTCCTGCCATAGGGTCTTTGCACTGGCTGTTCCTTCTGCCCCAAATGCTGTTTTTCAGAATTCCACATGGATCTTTCCTTTGCCTCCTCTGGTCTGAGCTCTTATGTCATCTTCTCACGGAGGCCTGTCTCATGATCCTATTCAAAATAGCAAGCACCTCCTTCCTACTTTACCTGTCCCTCTCTGCTTACTTTTCTCCATGGCACTTGTTATAGACACATTATGTAGTTACTTCTCTTATTTGTTTATCGTCTCTTTCCACTACCTACCCCCCTCCAATGTCAGCTCCAGAAGGACACGAACTTTGTTTGGATCACTGAGGTATCCCCAATGCTAAGCTCATAGTTGGTGCTCAATACTCGTTGAATAAATGAATGTATAAATAAATGAACAAATGAAAGACAGGCTGGCCAACTCTGGGCCCCAACACACTTCCCCCTGTAGTTGGCCCCCACTCAGTGTCTTGCCCCACCCTTAGGGCCCTACCACATCCCTAAACATAAGGCAGGAAAACAAGCCAGCTCTTGCAGCAGGCAGGACCTGGAGGTGGCTGTCCTTAAGAGAGGATGCCAATCAAACACCTAATTATCTCGCCACGAACCGGGAGCCACATCCGATCACTTCCTCCTGCCCTTGATTGCTGCTTTATATTCTGGAATTCTCAGAATGTAAAACCTCACAGCACCAGGAAAATAAAGTAGCCCTCATTCTGGCGGGTGTCAGGTGAGGAGCCAGGGACCCCTACTGCCCCTCTCTCAGGGCTAACACATCTGGTCCAGCTGGGCCAGTTGGTCAGGCAGGTGCTCTGTTATAAAAGGGGAATCGCATCAAATCATTCATTCACTCACTCATTCATTTAATCAAGTGTTTACTGAGCACCTACGATGTGCCAGGCACTTGCCAGGGGCCACAGTGGTGGTGACTCATCACATCATAGGAACTAAGCGCTTACTACGTGGTGTCACTTTTCACGTCTTGGTTCATCTCATCTCCTACAGCTGGGGAAAACAAGTCTTAAAGAGGTGATATCACTCATCACAGTCAGGCAAAAGCAAAGCTGGGCCTTGAACCTGAAACTTTCTTCTCCAAACCAGGGGATCACCTCTAAAGTTGGTGCCATTTTCAACATCTTTTCTCAAATTCATTTTTCTGAGTGGCCTCTCTTTTGAAGTAGGGGTGTACTGGGTATAAGAAGGTCTGTGGGAGCCTCAGAAAGCTCTGGAAAAATTTCACTGATGTACAGGGATAAGAGGATGACAGGTGTACAATCCAAGTGGAGAAGGAAGCATTTACGGAGAGCCTACCCTGTGCTGGGTGGGGTTTTCAGAGCCCTGAGTAGCTCAGTGGTGGAAGACGATAGGCACACAAAAGCACGGGCATCCTAAGAGATGTGCGCAGGGAGAAGGCTGTAGCTAACAGAACATGGGTGTTGGCATGTGGGGGAAGGCACCTGAGGAGGAAGACGCATGGGCCAGCGTGTGGAGGGCGGAAAACCCAGGCTGTGCTGGGGAGTGGCTGACCCCCTGGAAGCATGTTAAAGACTCATGGGGGTTAGGGTCAGAGAGCCATGAGATTAAGGCAAAAGCAAATGGGAGCCAGAGAAAACTGTTCAAGCAGAGGAGGGCACTTGCTTCAGGCAACTCTGGAAACCATGATGGCAGGAGAATGAGCCTGGAGGCCGGGAGAGCAGACACACCAACTCTTGCCACGGGCCCAGTAGCTGAGGGTGAGTGGGGGCAGCAGGTAGGAGGAAGAGGGGATGAATTTTCAGGACCTACTGGAAAGGAATTAATGCCACTCAGCAACAGGGAGGTTGAAGGCAAGATAGAGGGAGAGGGCCCCCAAATGGGGGCAGCTAGGCATGGTCACGTGTGATTCACACCAGGAATCCTCGGGCCCTACACTAGCTTGTCCCTTAATTTGCTGTTGACTTTGGCAAGTGCCAGACCTCCCACTGCCCCATTGTTTCATTGGTTAAATAAAGGCAACATATCTCGAGGGCTTACTGGGAGGATCTGAAGAAATTTATAGATGCAATTTCTTCCTAAACAAATGGGAGGAATTAGTGTTAATAAATGTCCGGTGGAGTCTAGGTTCGTAAGTGAGAAGATGGAAACATTTTCAAAGAAAAATATCTTGTAGGGGCGGTAAGGGGGAAGAGGGAGCCAGAGTTCAAAGCAAATGCCGCCCCCCCCTCCATTCTGCGGGTGTACCTGACTCCCAGGATCATCCCTGAAGGCCAGCCCTAACTTGGCTGCATTCCATATCCTGTGGCTATTCTTTTTAAGATCTCAAGGTATTTATTTACTTGAGATGCCACCTCCAGAAAGGAGGTCCTGATTGAAGAGGGGCTGCCTGGGCACGGTCACCTGAGGGTCCCTGAAAGCCTCCTACTATTCAGATGACCCCACAACTAAATCTGTCTGAGACTGCCCTGGTACCTCAATAAACAACCTAACTGGCTGTTTCCTGTTCAGGATTCCAGTCTTATGTCAACACCAAGCCCTGTTGGGTACTAATATACAATTCTTCCGTTTCCAGAATGAAAAGAACAAAATGGAAGAGGAAGAGGAAAAACAACTTTTTTTGGGGAATCAACATCTCTTTTTATCTACCCATATTTTATGAAAATGTTTATTATCAACATTAATGTGAAATTCCCACCAACTGACTTTAATTACCTGAAACTGACTGGGGGCCCCCCGGACAGCCTTCCTGGTGCTCTAAGTAAAGTGACGGACAGGGATGCCCACACGAGGCAGGCACTGATCTGTTGTGGAAAGTTCCAAGATGAAACTCAGACCCTCACTGCAAGATGGGGTGTCCTGCTCTCTCCCCAAACCACAAAAGCCATTTTCTAAAATGACGACACTGCTCAAACCCTTCTCTCAAATGTTCCCTCCCCATACCAGAGAAGACTTTTATCTCCGTACTTTGAGGCATAACAGAATTTCCCCCTACCAACAGACAGAGAGTCTGTACAGAATTGGGTTTTTACTGTATTCACTGACTAAGAGGAAATTCAAGAATCACAGAACGGCCTGACCTAGACTAGGGACTGTGGACATCTTTTCCCTTCTTCCTGCTCATCTTGTCTAATTTCTTTTTCTAGAGCCTAAAGAGGCCCAGGACACAGGACACACATTTTCTGAGCATTGGGCCTAGATGAAGACTTAGGAGTGGGCTGGGTTCGAATCCTGATTGCACTGTCTCTAGCTGGGAAAGCCTAATGCCTGAGCCTCAGCTTCCTGATCTGTAAAATGCGGACGCTGCTGCTGCTTTGTGAGCATCGTTGGAGCTGGAGGGATGGGGTGGACATCAAGCCGAGTAAGAGTACCAAGGAGCAGTGTAGAGCACTAGGATTGCAGCAGCCATGCAGCTCTGGGTTTGAAACTTGTCTGCTGCACTTGCTAGCTCTGACTGGGCAAGTCACTGCCCCTCTCTGAGTCTCAGTTTCCCCACCTGTAGCATGAGGATAATAAAAATACTGAATGAATCCTAGCCAAGTATCTTAAATATCTCTAACTTGTCCAGAAATAATAACCGCCCCCCACTGCCGCCTTCGTCCAAGCTGCCACCATCCCTCGCCTGGACTATTTCTGGGGCCTCCTTCCTTCTCTCCCTGCTCTCACCCTTACCTGCTACAGTCCCATTTCCATGTAGCAGCTGCAGTGAGCTGTTCAAAACGTGAATCAGTTCTTGTCTCTCCCTGGCTTGAAACTCTTCCATAATTTATTTGCGATGGGCTTAGATTAGAATCCAGACTCTCCTCACTGGGGCCTACAGGATCCAGCCAATGCTCAAGGCCCTAGCTTTACATGTGTGTGTGGTGGGGGGGCATTGCTCCCCAACTGTAGGCACTTTGAGTTTTCCAATGCACCAGCCTCTCCCCCACCTCAAGAATTTGCAAAAGCCTGTTCCCTTTATCTGCGATCGCTTCCCTTCCCCCAACCCCTGTACCTTGTCAGTGGAATCCTCCCTCTCCCTACTCCCCCCAATTTTAAAGTAGATCCACCCCTTCTTTGCTCCTTTTTCACACAGTATTCATCATCTTTTGCAATGATAAGCTTATCTGCATATTTTACCATGTCAGCCTCTTCTCTAAGACTAAAAGCTCCAGGAGGGCAGGGACTTGGTCTGTTTTGTTCTCTGTATTCTCAGCATCTAGGCCTGTGCCTGGCATACAGCAAAGCTTAATGGACATTTTCTTTCTTTTTTTTTTAAAGATTTTATTTTTAAGTAATCTCTATACCCAATGTGGTGCTCGAAACCACAACCCCAAGACCAAGAGTCGCATGCATGCTCCACCAACTGAACCAGCCAGGTGCCCCTAGACATTTCTTCCTTCCTTTTTTTTTTTTTTTAAAGATTTTATTTATTTATTTTATTTTAGAGAGAGAGAGCGCACACCAGCATGAGCGAGAGGGAGGGAGAAGAAGAGGGAAAGAATCCCAAACAGACTCCGCTGTGAGCACAGAGCCCGATTGCTGGGCTTGATCTCACCACCCCATGACCTGAGCTGAAACCAAGAGTCTGGACGTTTAACCAACTGAGCCACCCAGGGGTCCTGCCCCTAGATATTTCTTGAATGAGCATTTGCCTCACTGAGTTTCCTTGTGCTTCAAATGAATATAACACATATGAAAGGGCTCTGATAACTACAACATGTTTCACACAAATAAAACAAAGATAACAGTTCCGTAAGAATGAAAAGAACTTACTTTGGGGCCTAGAGGCAGGAAAGGAAGAGCAAGAAGAATTAGGAGGAAGAGGCAAAGAAAAGCAACGGTGGGAGAAAATTCAGGATTAATGAGATGGAACTAGTGGGTTCCCCCAGACAAACCTGCGGGGCTAGTGGTAGGAGGGGGGTCTGGCCTGGCTGACCGGCAAGCTCTCTCAGGTGATTCCAGACCAGCCTGCACTGCAGTGGCGTTCCTGCTGAGTTGAAGTGCTTGTTCCAGAATGGGAAAGCCATCTCTGCCCTCTCACAAAACAGGACACTGCGGGCACCACACCTGGTATTGTTGTCAAGCAAACTTTCTGAAGGGGAGCGTTGTTCTTTCGGGTGTAGGGGAGCAGATTTTGCCACCACAAGATATGCCTCTTTGGCTTACTGACTATTTTAGGCTGATTATTTTTAAGAAACTGAAGACACAAGAGAAACTCTGAAAACCAAGTAGAAGTTACCCTTTTGTAAGAGACATTTACACTTTTTAAGGTAAATCTCCATATATAAGGGTATCTCCTTTTCAGTAACAGGAAGAGGGGGGAAGACTCTCAATCTCTAGCAACTTTATCAGTAGAAAAGGCAGGAACGTAAATCTGCATAACAAGCTCACTCTCGGGACCCTTGAGTGGCTCAGTTAGTTGGGAATCTGCCTTCGGCTCAGATCATGATCCCAGAGTCCTGGGATCCAGTCCTGCATCGGGCTAAAAACAAGCTCACTCTCCTTTACCAAGTCACCTCCCATAACTGACCCCCTACGCCCACCCCGGACATCTTTTGCCTTTAGCTGAAGATGGTTTTGAAGGTGATGGCTTTGGCCATGCATGGAGTTACTCAGTATTCCAGGGTCTTTCCCATGTATACAGGACATGCACAAGTTATTAAACTTTTGCTTTTTTCCTGTTAATCTCTCATGTCAATTTGATTCTTACACCAGCCAGAAGAATCTTGAAGTGTAGAGAAAAATTTTTTTCTCCTCAACACAAGGAGCCCTCATGCTGCTTCCATTCTGCTCACTTACAAGCCAATGGCATTCATTCATTCTTTCATCAAACATGCATTTGAGCACCTACTCTGTGCCAGGTACAAGGTCACTCACTGCCTGTGTGGTACTAACAGTCTAGCACCTTAGCTTTCATGGATGAGGATGTGAAGTCAGGACTTACACGACATTTATATAGACCTGGGGATCAGGTTGAGTAACAAAACAAAGACAACAATAGAAGCTGATATTTTTCTGCATGTACTCAGTGACAGACACTGTGCTAGGGGATTTATAGTCATTCTTCTTTGAGTCTTACAAGAGTCCTTCAAAAGTGATGTTAATACTCCATTTTTCAGATGAGGGAACCGAAGCTCAGAGAGGACAGGTCACCTGTCCCAGGTCACAGACTTGGTTTAAAGTGACAGGGCTGGGATTTGGACCTGGGTCCTTCTGGCTCCAGGGAACATCCATGCTCTTTTCCTGACCCCATAGTATATCTTGACCTAAATCCCCAGAGGAACTTCTGGTACTTTCCTCTCCATCCCAAGGCACTGTGTACTATCTAGACATGATATTTCAGGATACATGCAGACCTATAACCCTGAGCCCCATGCTTATCCCAACTATCTGTGATTAAAAGAGCTGAACTCTGACATTCCTCAGAAAGATTCATCAAGGACCTAAAACCTACTGAGCAATGATCTTGAACTTCCAGAACTGCACTAACATGGAGGTCATTTGCTTCTTGTGATTATTTAAACTCAGCACATCTAAAGTAATTTAGCTGAAATACAACTACAAATTCAATTCCTCGGTTCCACAAACCATATTTCAAGTGTTCGATAACCACCAGTGCTAGTGGTTACCATATTGGACAGTTCAGATATACATCATTTACATTATCATAGAGAGTTCTACCATACAGTGCTGTTTTAGAACATCTAAGACGTGTGGTTTAGTCCCATGCATCCCATGCCCCCTGCCTGCCATTCATCTCTTCAAACCCCAACAGTTCTCAGAATTCCGACATCAAAACCTGACTGAAACCAGGGACCAAAAATACATACTCAAATCTCAAGAAGATACAACTAAATGCTGGTGAGGATGTGGAGCAACTGGAACGCCCAAATACTTGCTGGTGGGAATGCGTAGTCCAGCCACTTTGGAAAACAATTTGGTAGTTTCTTAAAGAGTTAAACATAAATTTGTCTTATGACCCAGTAATTCCACTCCTCTACCCAAGAGAATTGAAAATATATGTTTACACAAAGACTAGTACATGCAAATTCATAGCACTGCTACTCACAATAGCTAAAAAGTGGAAACAACACAGCTATGCATCACTGGATGATGAATGGATAAACAAAATGTGGTCTATCTACACAACAGAATATTATTTAGCAATAAAAAAGAACAAATACTGATACCTGTAATAACATGAACAGTGGAAACATAATATTAAGTGAAAGAAGCTGACACAAAAGACCACATAGTGTGTGATCCTATTTATATGAAATGGCCAGAAAAGGCAAATCTATAGACCCAGAAAGTAGATTCATGGTGTCCTGGGGCTAGGAGTGGAATCAAAAAGTAATTGCAAGGGCACAAAAGACCTTTTGGGGCAATGGAAATGTTCTAAAACTGGATTGTGGTGATGGTTGCACAGCTCTATAAATATTAAAAACCATTGAAATGCACATGTACAATAGGTGAATTTTATTGTATGTATAATATACCTCAATAAAGCTGGCTTTAAAAACTCAAAAGAAAACAGAAATATGTAGGGAAAGCTATGTTTAGCTGCCATTTATAATCATACAGCTCATGGGAGCTTTCTTTTTGGAGCCCTCTTCATCTTTGTACTGGACCATCATGACACTTATGGGACCACCATGACAGACATTTATGGACAAGTCACTGGGTGTCAGGCTCCATGGTTAGCATTTTACCTGAAGTGGTTACTAATCTCCCTATATCACAGACAGCAAAACTGAGGGCTCAGAGAAGGTACTACCCTGGCTTAAGGACACAGAGTGTGGCACAACCAGGGTTCAAAATTGTGTCTGTCCTGCATCTCACAGTCCACAGGATGCAGTAACCAGTTCTCCCAGCAATGCTGGTGGGAGCTCAGAAGAACAAATTCTATTCCATGCCCTTGAAACCTTGAGCAGGTGGCTGGTTTCTCTCCCTTGTGTCACCTGACACTCTGCCAGCCAGGACCCATGGGGTCAGTTTCAGATTATTTCCATTCTAAAGCAATGTTTTGTGCATTTCTTTCTTTCTTCCTTCCTTCCTTCCTTCCTTCCTTCCTTCCTTCCTTCCTTCCTTCC